>NC_054702.1:42853688-43153688 GCF_016097555.1 Gigantopelta aegis
GTTATTAGCATAAATTTGACGTGCACCAGAGCTATGTAATTAAGCGGATTTGACTGAAGTTATAAATGTTTTCGTTATTCACCTTATGAAACACTTTATTAAAAAACAGTAATGTTTTTTTTAACAAAACATTAGGATCATATCAACAACTTGAACAAGAATAAAAAGATATAGTGTCAGACTCATTAACATAGACCGAGATTTTGGTTAACCTTTTTAAAGCAAGATGCAAATACTCTGTCACCCTAAAGTAGAAAGTCAGTTAATTATCGGCAAATCCCAAATATACCCTTTTTTTCCATGGAAAGTACTCAGTACTATTATTAAACCGGATTTGTAATAAATAAAATTTATCATTAATGCATATTAATAAAAAAAAAACAGAGAGGAAAATATATGAAATATTAATAATTTGTATATGCATTACAATTAAGTAAACTAAACCTTGTAGCTTTTTATGTGCAACTGAAAAAGGAAAAAAAAAATCAGTGTTAAATTTGTATTTCTGCCTTATACCCATTTGATGTTTTTTTTATGTTTAACAGCAATACATCAATGAAATACTTCTATATGGGTTTCTTATACAGGAGGACTGCCACTCTACAGCATGACATCAGGTTTATTACAATCAATGCCTCATGATGACCGTCATAAAGTGTTATGGTGGAGAATCTATTTTCTGATACAATACACAACAGACAATTATAGATATTTTCACAGGCTAGTCACGGAGTACATATATAAATTGTGAGATAGTCACAGAGTACATACATGTATATAAATTGCATCTCTGATATATGTTTTGCTATTCAAGTTACTTTAATATTTGCATCAATGTTTAATACAAAAACACACACACTTGCATGCATTATTAAGGACACTTGGTAAGTGATCAGCAAATTTTTGTTTTGTTTTGTTTAACAACACCACTAGAGCAGTGATTTATTAATCATCGGCTATTGGATGTCAAACATTTGGTAGTTTTGACATATAGTCTTACAGAGGAAACCCGCTACATTTTTCCATTAGTAGCAAGGATCTTTTATATCCCCCAGACAGGATAGCACATACCACGGCCTTTGACATACCAGTCATGGTACACTGGCTAGAACAAATAACAACCTGGCTAGAACAAATAATAACCTAAGGGGTGGCAAATAAAATCAAGACCCAAATCTTGATTTACAAGTAATTATATTTTTTTTTATTTAAATAAAGACAAAGGTTTTTCACAATCGTTTCACATAGATTTACAAAATTAAAAAACAAAAAAACACAATGTTAGTTTTAAAAAGATCGCCCTTCAGACTGGTAGTTGCATTTTTAACTCTAATTTGGCAAATTGGCGAGTACTTTATGCACCCCTGCTTATACTAATATATTATTTATTATACATCAGAGCAAAATGACTGGCTATGTTTTGTGTTTACAATTTAGCTTGGACTTGAATAAAATTGAAGGGGCAGGATGTAGCCCAGTGGTAAAATGCTCGCCTGATGCAGTTGGTCCCATTGGGCTATTTTTCATTCCAATCAGTGCACCACAACTGGTATATCAAAGGCCACGGTATGTGCTATCCTGTCTGTGGTATTGTGCATATAAGAGAAAAATGTAGTGGGTTTCCTCTCTAAGACTATGTCAGAATTACCAAATGTTTGATATCCAATAGCCGATGATTAATAAATCAATGTGCTCTACAAACTTTAACTTTAAAAAAAAATCCATGCAATAGCAACGTCTAAAAATTAACAAAAGTGGTACTCGCTTTAGACAAAATTGCAAAGAATATGAAATACACAGTAGTGCATGCATAAACAATGAATGTGAGATAATCTTTAGCAAAATGCTACATATATATATATATATGTTAAACAATACTATCTTACAGCAATATATTATGTATTATACATCAAGGGTGAGCAGCAAAAACATTGTCAATCGGTCCCATGTAATGTGATCAATAAATTGTTGACCCCCACCTACGTGTACTAAACTCATGGGATGCACAATACCTAATATTCCTGAGGGGTCAGAATGATCAAATTCAAGAAAGCTTCCCACCAAATTTAGTTGGAAATGGTCTTAGACGAATCATTGTGAAGGAATTACAGTTTAAATGCAATTTCTCTACACAACTCTAATAAACTTCACCTCTCCTTAGGCACAAACCCAGGAACCAATATTAATCAAATTAATTTCTGGAAATAGACAATTTTTATTATTATTAAAAAAAAATTGGCTCAGTTTTTTCCTCTTTTGGGACCCGTCCTTAATAACTTTGGGGGTCAGAATGACAAAACTTACAAGTTTCTTTCTCCATGGGTCAAGGAAGCTTCCCACCAAATTTCGTTGGAAATGGTCTCGGACAGAAAAAATCATATTGGATGCTAACAAGTCACATTGGATGCTACAAACTTATATTGAATACTAAAAACCCACATTGAACACTCATGCACTTTGATATATTAAGTGATTTTATTCTCATTTGTTTATATTTCTCATAAGCCACGAAAAACCAAAGAAACAAAGAAAGAAAACTAAATCAGATAATATGATTGGCTCAAAGAAATTTAAATAGGAAGAGACAAAAACTGAATCATATATTTTTTATCAACTCTAAGCAATTTACAAGATATGTAATGAAATTACTACATATATTTTTTGTCAATTTAAATAAAAAATATGATAAACAAAGTTTTACATTTTGCAACAGTTATGAGTTGGGACCGGTAGGGGACTAATAAAATAATTTAAAAAAAACAAAAAAAATACCCTGTAGCTGAATACTACTCATACATGTAATTGTTCTGAAGACAAACAACATAACTTCTTATCTGTACCATATTTTTTTTACAACAAACATCTATGTGTTCATAAACTGCAGATAAATAGAAATTAGAATTTCCCATTTTACTTATAAAATACAAAGAATAGACAAACTAAAGTCAGCAATACATGTAGATAGATTACTTGTTGTTAAAAACACTCTCTACATCTTACCTGTCTTCTCATTAAAGACCCTCTCCCTCCCTAGTCCCACCCCTCTTTATTCCTCTAACTGGAAATTTCAACTTCTAGTTAATGGATTATTTTCATGTCTGATAAATAATCAATATCATTATTGGTGTTAATAGTCTCAAAGTATGCAATAATTTTGAAGCCTGCACTGCACAAGAACATGACTTACCCGAGTGTGATATAGAAAACTGTTTTGGAACTGATCGCTTGCTAATATTAGCAAAGCAAGCTTCTTTGTCACCATTTGCTTTCTTGACATCTGCCATTTCTGACTGGGAGAAGACAACTCTGTTAAAAAGCCAAAGCAAAATAATTTTATATTGATAAAAAACAAATAGTTTAGAAATTTTAGCGAAAAATCAGCAAAATGCGTTTCCTGTTTAATTTTTTTTAACAGAAATATGCTATATTTATGGCTCATGTACATGTATCATCGTTTCTAAATTTAAGGGTTTTTTTATATAATTCAAGCACTTAACACAATATTCATGCATTTTTAAAGCATATAAAAGGCTCATGGGTCTAAACAGTCACCTGAGTAAACTGCTGACCCCACCTATTACTCATGTAGTGACCAACACATATTTTCCTGGGGGCTCAGAATGACCAAATTCATGTTTTTGTTTCTGAATGGATCAAGGAAACTTTTCACCAGATTTAGTTGGGAATGTTTTTAAGACTAGTGGTTGTGAAGGAATTGTAAACTCCAGTAAACTTCATCCCTCCCTATGCACAAACCCAAGAGCCAACATTAATCAAATTCACAACTTTGATCAACCTTAAAAAACCATTACACCTGTAAAGACTATTCGGTTATTACAGTTCTAGAAGTAGATTTTTTTTTAAACTGGCTTAATTTTTCCCTTTTGGGCTGTGCCCCCTGAGGTGGGGGTGGGGACCAGAATGACCAAATTTACACATTTATTTTTCCAAGATTTTAAATTTATGAAAGATTATCTAAAAACAACAATAAAAAATTTGGAATAATTCGAACAAAAAAAATTATTTGATCCCCCTCCCCGGTTTTTTCTCAAGCTTTTCAGCATTTAATTAGTGGACAAATAATTACTTGTCCACTTCTTTAGTTCCTAGTTCATTATACTCATATATTATGTTCTTCACCACAACTTCAGACCACCTTTACAATGCTAACGATCTATCACAAATGCAAAACATCTACGTACTTAACAAGCTGAATAAAATCAGCTGATGGCAATACATCTGCAATGCCAAACTTCCGACAAAACTGGAGGTAGTCTGAGAACAAGTCCACTTGTGTAACTTTGACACCCTTTTTATATTCATAAGTAGCTCGCAACCTAAAACAAATACATAGGATATAAAGCAGAGAACAAGACATCAGAAACACTGCAAATCCCCCCAGTTTCATTTTTATTCTGACTGGAGTTGGCGCCTTTTTGTTACTGACGTCATGTATGATTTTCAAATTATGTCACATTATATTTGAAACATTACACAAGATTCCTGCAAAGTATGATTCTTAACATTAAGTAAATCCATGAAAGAAGGATTGATCATAGATTTAAGAAAGTGTAGGTTTTTTTCAAAAATAAAAGGTATGTAATAAATATACAGTACTTCACATATGTTGTTTTCGCTTCCTATTTATTGCACAAGTTTATTTTGTGCAAGAATATATATCATGAGACCGTGCAGTGGTGAGTGGTATTTTCTTGCACAAAATAAACGATAGTATTAAACAGCTAATAATTAATGTGTCACTCAAAATGAAAGTAATACTAATTTGCAGTAGTTTACTTCAACTAAAATACATTTTACATTGGCAATTTCTATATCTCTATACAATAATATAACACTACTTTTATGTCACTGTGCTATGAAATCTACTATTAAAATATACCACAAGTTTTACTGTAGATCATATCAGAGGTTTCAGTTGATATTTTCACTGCAGTTGCATCAACAGAAAAAAATGCCGACGTTAAGCAATTTTACTCCAGCTTTTATGTTGGCATTGCTGAATGTCGAAGCAAATTGTAAGGACTGTAGTTACAGTATAAAAAACAATCAAAACAAAACAAAACAAATATTTTCCTTATTATTTTGTTGTTACCATGAGATGGTTGCTGTTCTTACCAGTTAAGTGTTGTGGACTCAATGTCAGATGGCGAATCTGAATTTACTGTACAGCTGACTGATGGAGATCGCACTGACAAATGTTTCGCTGCGAATAATAAAAAAAATTTAAATAATAAATATTAAAACATGATACTTGTAAATGAGTTTATTGGCAGTTTATAGATTATTAAGATAAGTTAAGGCTACAAAAGGACAATCTCCAAAATATCTCTCTATTAGTTTGTCAAGACTGCCCCTGAGAATACATATAATAAGTTACAGAACTATCCAAACAAAACTCCAGAAGATGAACTTTAAATTTTGAATAAATTTAATACAAAGGAAAGGTTGATGGACTGACAGACAAATCGATATTAGAAAAGCTCTGCTGACGAACATCATAGTCAACATTTTAATTTTTTTAATCAGAAATCCCCATGGCAAGTGAATTTTATAAAGATTCTGGAATCTGTTAATACAAAGCAAATGTTGACAGTGGTGAGAAGGCTGGATATTCTGACGGAATCAGTAACACTATTGACTCATATTATATGTTGTATATGAATCAAACTGGAGAGTAGAATTCAGAACAGAAATTGACTAAACATAAATTTTTAAGTTACAAAATAAACATTTACCAGAAACTGATGATCCGGGTGGCTGCATGACCATGGTTGCTGGTGGTCGGTTATCATTCTCTGACACACACTCTGTTGATGGAACAGCTGGTTGTGCCTGTACACACTCCACGACCTTGATTCCAATCAGTGAGTTTGGACCATATGACTGGGCCTCCACAGTCAACAAGCTTATTAACAAATCTTTTAAAAAGGAAGAAAAGTAGTATAGATGTCTAATTATCTTAAATCTATTTGGAAATATTCAAATAATATTTTTTTTATCAAATTGTATGATGCTAATAAATATTGTTTAAACCAAACAGCTTCTTAGTATTAATTGTAGAGCAATCTATAACCTACTGAAATAAAATTATATAATGTTTACCAACCCTTTGAAATCCCCCACCCCAAATGCAGCCAATCAAAACAGCTTAGTTAATTTCTGAATTTTTATGTTGAATAAAGTAATAAGGGTTTTTAATACTTATCCCTTATTTACACACATCAGTATTAGTTATATGCTGTCATTTCATCACTGATATTTCCACCATAATTCTATTGCTCGGAGATTAAATTATAACTAAACCAACAAACTTGCCATTAGTTATATCATCAGTTTTACAAAATAACAAGATGTTCCAAATGACAATAATATGCTGTTGCCTCTTAGTCGACTTCAATTATAAGTAAAGTCCCAAATTATAAGTCCTGAATAAAAAAAATTATTGACCTATTTATAAGTCGAACCATAACAAATTTCCTAAAATAGGTTAAAGTACAATGTACATAAGTATTTCAGTGCTTGCCATTTGAAAATCGATGGTGAGCAATAAACTGCTCTCCTGAAATTATAGAGGAGTGCAACTGCTCCCAATTTCTAAAGGGGGGGGGGGGGGGGGGAGAGAGAGAGAGAGATCTATGAGATGTTGTTATATTTATCTAGATGGTAACTGTCATAAGCTACTAAGTTACCATAACCACTGCGGCTTGTTTCCTTTTCAGTGTGTGAAAAAGTGTGCATTTTGAAATAGTGGAGCTGGGTGTTGTAGGATGTGCGGAAATAAAAGATGGGTGTAGAATAATAAAGGTGGGGGGGGGGGGGGGGGGCGGCGGCGGCAAAAGACGAAAGTGGGGCAGACCCATCTAGCTTAAATGGAGCAGTGAGAACACCATACTAAATGACTAACAACCTTTTGTGTTCTGTTTCCATAATTTTCAGATGTAAACACTGATATTGTTCAACTGTTTGATAATCTGATTACTAATAATCGATCTGTGAGCTCTGATTATCAATATGCAAATCAGTAGTGATAAGCAGCACTATAATCCATTATATGAGGATTTTTTTTTAATCTGTATTCTGAAGGTTCAAGTCATGGATGAATTGATGGGTGGATGGATGGATAGATGGATGGATAGATGGATTGTAGAATGGGTTTAAACACTGGCTGATGACCAACAAATGAAATGTTTATTAATCAATCAATGAAGACTCAAACTGAAAGAACTCACCAACAGCACTTCTGACAGCAGCAATCCTGGTCGTGGTTTCATCTCCCAATTCCGACAGCTGATACATTGTTTCCAGTGTGTGAACAATCATCTGAATGTCATACACTGTCAGCAACTGACACAAGCGATTGTAAGTCTTGTCATCTAGATTTTCTGATAGAATGAGCTCATTCTGTTCAATGAGGCACAACTTGCCAAGGATTTCTAAGGCTGTGAATTCAAACAACATTAGAATAAACATAATGCATACATGTTTAATGGTAAATTCGGAATATGTTGCATTGAAATTTAACCAAGAACCACTTTGGCAATTCCACAGTATAGTTAACAGTATAATAAAATTTGAATATGATTTTAGAGCTAAAGCTACATTTGGTATATGTACATTTTCCGTGTAGGTATTGTGTGAATCAGTGAATCTGTGTCCATGTTGATCATTTCCATATACCCACTATACATGTATAACCATCCATGAAGAGACAAAATTAATATACAAGGATACTGTAAGAAATCAGTCAGTTTAGACATCTTTTCCATATAGATGATCAATGTTTTTTCAATATAACATCAATCCTTGTGGGATTCTGTGATCCATGTATCCTGGGCTTCTAGATTATGGTAGCCCCACTCCCGTGGCTAGAGATATTCAATGTTGGGCTGGTAAATAACTACTATTACCATGCCCAATGGCTAGTGAAAAAAAGTTGTTATACACTTCATTTAAGTCTATTTTGTAAATTAAATACTTTGACCCCATTCCCACCTCCCAATCTTGGTGACATTAGATTATTACTATTAGTAAAATTGTATTTACTTTAAGTAAAGTCGTGTTAGTGGATTTTTAATAGTGGCTAGTACATTTGTTTTAATTACTGATCCCATAGCTAGTGGATTATAAACATTCTAGAAGCCCTGATGTATCTTTAAAAAATCACTTGAAAAGCAATTACAAATTAATGTACACAAATCACGTACAGTTCTCGGTCAGCATGAAAACAGATATGGCAGACATATTATTGTGACAATTCATGGAAAAACAAAAAGAAAAAATGTACATATGTAAACATGGCTTAATGCGCCATCACAGAAGGGAGTTTAAAAAAAAAATTCACTCATTAAAGATGTACATTTAAAATGTATAGTTATTTTAGGAACCTCAGGCATGTAAACTATGTAAGTACTTGATGTTACATGAAATGCGACTTCTGCATTCAGTTTTATTTTCTCTGCTGTATTTTTGGATTTTGTTTTTGGCTGGATCTTATTTGCCTATGATATCTAGAGTCAACTTGATTAAGAACAGTTATGAAGAAACAGGCTGCAGAGTAATCCATGGAGGACAGCTAACTAACAGTTTCAAAGTGAAGACTGGCGTAAGACAAGGCTGCTTACTATACCCGTTCCTCTTTATCCTGGCCATCGACTGGATAATAAAAACATGTACAACACTGAGATGACATGGAATCCAGTGGACATTGTGGACGTAACTAGAGAACTTGGACTTTGCCAACGATCTAGCACTGTTGTCCTACAGCCATCAGCAGATGCACAAGAAAACCACTTAACTGGCAGCCAGTCATCTCTTCACAAGTGGGCCTCAATATACATAAAGGAATGACTAAGGTCCTCAAGGTTAATACAGTCAGCACTGAGCAAGCCGCACTGCAAGGGAATGCACTTGAAGATACTTGGGTAGCATCATCAACAAGCACAGTGACACAGATGAGGATGTTGGAGCAAGGATTGGCAAGGAGAGAGGAGTATTAATACAGATCAAGAACATCTGGAGCTCAAAGGCGATTGTCATTACACACAAAGATACGCCTGTTTAACTCGAATGTGAAGTCCGTACTACTGTATGGAGCAGAGACAGGGAGGACAACTAACACAACCGTCAAGAAAGTACAGACATTTATCAACAACTGTCTAAGAAGAATCCTGCAGATCTGCTGGCCAGACACCATCAACAACATTGATTTGTGGCAGAGAACACACCAACTGACTGCCGAAGATGAACTAAGATGATGAGATAGATTGGTCACATGCTCCAAAAACCACTATCAACTATCAGCAGGCATGCTCTGACATGGAACCCACACGACAAGAGAAAAAGAGACTGCCCAAAGAACATATGGCAGAGACTTCCAGGCGGCCACCAAAAAGACAGGCTATACCTGGAGACAGCTGGAAACAAGAGCCCAGGACAGAAGACTGGAGAGCTGTTGTCAACAGCCAATGTCCCTGAAGGGACAATGGGCATAAGTAATATTCTACAGTTTAAGGTGCATGCTAAATATGAATTATTTTTTAAAATAGGTATACATATACGAACAACACACAGTTTTCGAGTTAGCTTTTTGGTGAATTGGTAATGAAACATTTTCACCAAATTCAACTTTAAATCGCATTTGGCTATTTTGCAAACGACAGCTTATACCCTGTATTCAGTGGGGGTATGAAGATCATATCTCAGGTTTCAGACAAGAATGTCTGGCTGCCACACAAATTCAAGACAACTAAAAACATTTTTAACTAATGTCTGACATTTACTTAAATTAACCACATGGGTGCAAAATTGTTGGTATACAATAACAAATAATTGTGTATTTGAACGAGTTTTGTAATTTATAAAATTAAAGGAAATACATCACATGCCACTATTGTAGTTCCTTTTAGAAGCAAAATGATATAAAACTAATATGACAATAGGTTACCGTTAGTAGCACTAAAATAAGTGTATTTCTTTATAAAAGTACTAATTTTACAAGTCAGTATCTGAATGGGATTTATGCATATTTCTTTGTTAGCTATCAGAAAATAAAGGAAGAGACATCATACCCACCCTAATCTTTCATTGTTTAGGCTATATCGAGAAGGAAGAATGTTGGACTTTTTAAAACGATGCCGTACTGCGCCACACTCTGGGTATACTATTTTTAAAAAACACTTTCAAGCCATCATACTTGTACTATTAATATATATAGCAATTGTTCAAACCCCCAAAGAGAAAGTGCTTTTCATTAACTGTGGTTTACTTGGTACTTGATTTTGTTTTCTTTCTGCTGGGATCACTTAAAACTATGTGAAAACATTGGGACATACCTAGAAAACATTCCTGCTAAGTTTGGTCATGATAGATGATCATGGTTGCTATGGACTTTGGGTTATTTACTAGTATCACAAACATGTTTTTCTTCAAAGTACATTAATGTTAAGTTACATATTCTTGACACATAAATATTGAGAACTTAAAAAGAATTCAAACTATTGCAACATGTGAAGTGTCATATTAAAGCTTATCACAGGAAACGGAAACTGCCAAATATTTGTATTTTTCTACTTAACATCCAGTTTGCTGTCGCAGATCACATAAGGCAATCCATATTAATATGAACCAAAGTTATGTACATTTTTTATTACCCTACCCCCTTATAGTTGCTTCCAAAGATGTGCTCTCATGGGTAACTTTAACCCCTCCAAAACCAAAGTGTTTCCAAATTTATCACATGTTCACATACATAATCCTAATATACATGTCTAAAGCTATTAGAAAAATAGTTTCATCAGTTAGTGCACGTGTTGGTTAGGAAACGGTACACGTCTTTGCATGTCTTTTTGCACTGCACTGTGAGATCGCAAAGTTTTGTGAGTTTAGTGAAGTAGGCCTCAGCTCAGGTGAGTACTCTACCTCTGAGCTACATCAAAGCTTACAAACATACATACACTAGAACATACACACGGTTTGTCTCAGACACACATACTTACCCCTAACAATAATAAACTTGTCATTTGAATGAAGACCATCAGTGACCAGACCTAGCAGCAACTTTGTACTGCTATCTTCAGCTGGTGCCAGCACCATCTGCATAAAAAACCCAAATATCATATAAATATGGATTAACATCTTTGATCACTGACAATTTACCTTTACCTGTTAGAAAAGGTTGAACATATGACAGGGATAAAAAAATAAAAAATCATTTGGTAGATATGTGGTTTTTATAGCAGACACTTTTTTTAAACACATATGTATGTATAGTCTGTCCCATCATTCTATAAAAAAAAGTTTTTTTGTAAATAACTTCAGTTTGGGTTGACATAAGAAGAAAAGTGAAAGTGTTTTGGAAATAACCAATTTTTTTTTACAATTTTTGTGTGCAATTTACAAAACAATCGGCTGAGAAATAAATAACTTGTAGTAAATTCCATTGTATGAAAAACAGGGTGTTCCCCTTTTCTTGCTTTCCAGTGCCTGGGCTTATAACAGGTTAATTTTAACAGCACAAAGATAATAGATTGCTGGAATAAAAACCTGAAAATGGACAATGCAGATATGAGTTTCAGCGATGATCAGCCTGTAAACTGTTTACATCGAAACTTGTTTAAAAAGATGGTTGTTTCAACTTGGTCTGCACTTAAACTACTCTTCATTCGCCACTATATTATTCCTGGATCGTTTCCCAAGAAATAATCTGTCATATATTAGTAGTGGCGATGTAGTGGAAATAAAGAAGGTTTTTTTCCCCAACTGACATAAGTTTCTGAGATACAATGTAACATCCCTTTTGTGTTCTGCATAAAATATATTTAGCTATTACAAATATCAGGATGACCAGAAACAAACGTTGTAAGTAATATATAATTTAATAGTAAAAAAAAACTGAAATTGCAAAAAATATTTTACACTGCCTCATGACTAGTCAGTGCCATATGTATCGTATCATGATCAACATATAAGGATATGTACTGTATCACGACATACTCATTTCGTTACATCTCTACAACAGTCATCAAAAACTTATCTTCTGAGTTACATATTAATTTTTTTTAATATGTATATTGTATAAAGGCAGCTGATGATAACCATTGATGGAGATAACACATTTAAACAAGAGTACCGGTGAGGTACATGATACACCCATCAGGAGTTTGATGGAAAACCGTGTGATATTCAGAATATAGACCAATTATTTGATTTATATGTATCACAGATACCTAGTAATTGTATGTGACACACCACCATCCCAAGTTGTTCCTCCATGTGAGGTTTGATGGTCCTGTATGCATCTGTATGCAAGATATGGTCCGGACAAGGATTTACTGTTATGTGCAGATTGTGAAAAGTAGGTCACAGTGACCTAGTAATAGTACGCGACACACCGCCATCCCAGGTTGTTCCTACATGTGAGGTTTGATGGTCCTGTATGCAAGATATGGTCCGGACAAGGATTTCCTGTTATGTGCAATAGACTGTCAAAAGTAGGTCACAGTGACCTAGTCAAAGTACGGGACACACTGCCATCCCATGTTGTTCCTACATGCGAGGTTTGATGATCCTGTATGTATCTATATGTAATATATTTTCCGGACAAGAAAAAGTTAACAGACAGACATACGGATGTATAGACAGACGAATAACGCCATACCATAATATGACCCATCATAGACGGGCATGTAAACACTATAGGCGTGAAAAGGTACGCTGTCAATCATCATAGTGTACCTAAAAACTGACCACAATAAATGTGACAAATTCATCAATTGTAATCTACAAAAATTAAAAACTGGATTTAACAAACTCACCTGAGTGGCCAAATTGCCTAATGTGTCAAGAGCCAACTGTTTTAATGATCCATATGAACTATGGACACATAAAAGAAGAAATCTGAAAAATAATGTAAATTATATTGTCAAAGGTCTTTGAAAAATTTATAGAACAAGTTTGGGAATTATTTTATTCCCTGCTAATCATTCGTTTATTTGTGCATCAGTTATGAAATTTTATTTTAATCATGTTGTGAAATATGGAATAATATTAAGAATAAAAATAAATCTAAGAAGCCTTAAACAAAGGAAATAGCTTTAGAACAATGAATTGCAATTATTATGTTCATGCATTCTTCATGCTAAAATATACTTACTTGAAAACTAAGGGATCTGTTGCTAATACTTTTTGGTTTTCCTCTTCAAACGATAGATTCCGTAAAAGAACTGCAAGCTGAAAAAACAATAATTTACTAGATTTTATTCAAGACATACAGAAAAAGCAAAGGCAATCACACCAATGGCAGTCATACATCATTCCAAATACACTGATACTCAATAAGCAATACTCCATTCTTGTCTCTCCCCCATCAAAACCCTTATGAAAATAATAAACGTAAAATAAATGTTATAGCATCCACACCTCCCACTAAAAATGGACCATGTATGTTTCTAATTTCCTTGATCTCTGAATCAGCCATTCCCAGTAAATTGGAAATATGAGACTACTACAAAAATAGAAATTGACAAAATGTGCATGCAATTGTTAGCCCTGAACAGATTTCATCGGAATGAACAGAACAGCAAAACATTTGCCTAATTTCATCTATCACAGTATCAACTAATGTTCAGGCAAATAAAAGTTCATTGGTTTTTCAACAGCAGTGTCAAACGTTCTCTTTGGCATGATATTATAAACATCCAAAGTTGGAGGTTATACACCAGTGCACAATACATGGAAAATATGGTAATGAACATGCTTTATTACAGCCGAAACAATCAAGTTCATCTTGAAAAGTATGGGAAGTGTGTAGTATTGAACTTCTATAAGTATGTATGCGTGCATGAATAAACATGTGTGTGTGTGTGTGTGAATAAAGCAATCCAGAGTTCATGACTTGCCTGGGTGACTCTCTGCCCTTCTTTATCATATATTCCAGCATCACGACCTAAATGTAATACTTCATCACCACACAAAGAAGCTGCAAAACAAAAATCAAAATCAACAAATAGTCAGACTTGAGGAAGTAATGTTCAGTGAAACAACTGATTTGGCTATACATGCAATTTTTTGTTCTGTTTCGTGATACAATCCATGGATTGTATTTAGAAACTTGAAAAGTTGGCTAATATATATTATGAATTTTAGAAAAGTAATCCGTCGGAAAACTATAATTTTATGGACCATGTATTTTTCTAAAAGATCAGTGCACTACAACCAGTTATTTCCGTTACCTTCATTACAATTTAACATCAACCCATTGGTCCATTTTTGTTAATGTGATATACAGCATTAAAGTATTCACGAATGGTGATCTTATTTGACCATGAAAATTTTGGTCAAAATTAATCAAACAACTGACAACAGTATGGTTAATGTTCAATTGTCTGCCAATCTCTGTGTGTGACATACCAGTGTTATGCAGGAAACATTTTGTTCAGTATCACGTCCCAATTCACTACGCACGTTTCAGAGATCGCTACACAATTTTAAAACAGTAAACAGTAGTTGCTAATCAATTTTCAATTGACTAGAAATATGGCTAATCAAGATTTTGTTAACAAAATGTTCTCTGTTATGCATGCCAATAATCTGCCATTTCATGGTATCGGACAACCTTCGATTTGCCATAGTGTTCACACACAGAAAGAACAGTTCAGATCCCCTAAATCGGTATGTAATGGTATAAACCGCAAATTTTGCACATGTCACCCCTGCATCTATCTGTGGCACAGATTTCACTTGAAATGTATGCTGGTATGCACATGTTTTTCACACTTGCAACATCACCAAATAACAAAGTATGGCAGCCTGCTCATATCAATTTTTTTTATTCACTATTGATCTGGGTGGTGCTTCACTTTTGCACAGGTGTATATATGAATCAACAACAATGTAGGTCCAATTGAAGTTACAGTGTATTTAAATTCTAGCTAACTTTCAGTGTTGTGATGTTACCTCAATATGGAATTCTATCTAACAAATGCCATTTATTATAGTAAGCTAATTCTATTCAGTGTATGCCAACAAGCCTACAGGTCATTTCCTGTGATCGCTAGGCATGCATTCTCTTGACCACATGCTCGAAATCAAGACAGACAGAAATTTAATTACTGTTTCAATTTATTTGCATGTGATCATATTTGTGTACAATCTGAGTGACGTTCCTAAATACATGTGTAGACTTGACCTATATTCAAAGCTTTTTAGACTAAGTTTGTTACTAAGAGAATTCTTCTATATTCTTGGTGTGCACACCACTGCACAATGGCCGCATCCATGCAATCTACATACACAAACTCTTCATGAAATAATGTTTTATATTGTAATTTTTTCGACAAGAATGTGTAAAACTCGCGACAAATATGGATGGAAGATAAATCAAGCACGTGGATGAGTTAGAATATTAAAAATAAAGAGATAAAAAGATGGGAAGCAAAAAGCTGATTGTCAAAAAGCATATTGGGTGTTTTGAGCAGAATATGCCACCTGCTGCCCACCAATTTCAAACCTTGGGATGTTTTAATAAATGTCTATAAACTGCATTTAACTATCCATAGACTGTAATTAAATACCTCATTTACTAAACTGAATGTGTGTCACAAATGATAAATACTAAATACCGTTACATAAATGTTGACAAGTCAAAGAATAAGAAATGTACATACAATGACCGGTTAATACTATATGTATATTCATGACTGGAATTTGTGTAATATTCAACTGTTTAACATTAACAATTTACTATGTTTACTGGCATTGGTGGTGTCGTGGTTAAGCCATCAGACATCAGGCTTGTAGGTACAGGGTTCGCAGCCCTGTACTGGCTCCCACCTAGAGCGAGTTTTTACTTACACCTTCTTCCCTCTCTGATTAACAACTAACTCACTGGCCTGGATAGACAACCCAGATAGCTGAGGTGTGTGCCCAGGACAGCATGCTTGAACCTTAATTGGATACAAGCACAAAAATAAGTTCAAATGAAATGAGTAGTGTGTTTCATGGCCCACCAGGCCAGTCACAGAAACAGATAAGCAGTACAGCCCGTGTCTGACACGTAGTGCTCAGCTATTTCTTTCTACCTCGGTGTCACCTATAGGTATACGGGCTCATATTTGTAGGTGGGACAAGACTGGGTTTCACACGAATTAACCTTCTGACTACTGAAGGCAAGATATCTTGCCCGATGTCACGCCAGTGTATACAGTGCATTCCCCAATTCATATTTCCCCACTGTTTTGCAGATAACACTCACCGGAATCAATTTATTAACAGGAAACGGAAGACAACTCAGCTTTCTGTGTCTTTAAATTTAGATTTTTCACGGTAAAATGCCTTAGAATTTTTAGTTGAATAAGTGGTTTTCGACAAGTATTTTTGCTTGACAACAATGGCAGCACGTCGTGGTAATTTTCAGGGATCAATAGCCGATTGTGATAACTAATTTGATAATAAATTTGATTCTTTTACCAACAATGAAAATCACCAAATATTGGGATATGAATCGTAGTTCATTTTTAAAAACAATTTCTGGTGTGAAAACCACTGTTATTGGGAATAATGGACATAAATATTGGATGGCTGGCCACAAATGCCTGTAAGTAAACACAATTTTTTCTCCTTTTTTTTTGCCTAATTTTTATCAACAATCTAAAATATTATTACAATTTTAAAAATCCACTTTATTTTATATATTTATAAAACATTTAAGTGAATGTATATGAGTAAAAATTATAAACTTGTACACATTCAATGTGGTTTTTGTCAAAAATTAACCCAGTAGTCGATAAAAGAGGTTAAACAAAAATGCTCGAATCTAGATAACAATATTTATTCATATTAGCATTACTGCCAAACAGCCATAAAGGGTTGCAAATGAATCAACTATGCATTTTTACATGGATTACAACTAATTTTGAAAGTAGAATGATGGAAAAACATGGTAAAATGGTCTCAGGTTAGCACATTTTGCCCGAATTTGAAGTTTTACTCCTGCCCAGTCTTATATGCTTATATGCTTATGGCGCCACCCCACTATCATACTAACAATTAAAATCACTGAAACCCACCCAAAGCACTTAAAATAATTTTGCCAGTGGCAGGGATAGGTGGGTAGATATTTATTTTTATTTTTAGCAGCAAGCAGTCTGATAATTTAACAGAACTGAAAAATGGCTTACCTCTGGAATACTGCATACCACCAAATGTAATGAGATTTCTTGCAGATTGATTTTTAACACATTCAATCCAGAACTGAAGAACAAAATGAGAATAATTAAAAAAATTAAGAAATTAAAATTATACAAGTATCAGGATATATGTAAATCATTAAAACTTAAGGTGGATAAGTTTAATACAATGTGATAAATTTACTCCTACCAGATAGGACAGCACAGTGTTTGATATACCTATTACCGGTTACCAGGCAGTAAAATGTTGATAACAGAGTACACTTCAAAGGATTATTTTGGTATAATTAATAAATGTTGTGTTTGACAAAGTTATTCACGGAAATGGGTATAATTCCTGTATATTTCACACAATGTCAGTAATGAGGTTTTACTTATGATTAGTGGAAATACAATGTTTATTGCATCGTTACGATGATTTTAAATAAGTACCACACCAAAGTTCCTCATTATAGTAAAAACAGTAGATTTACCGTATATTGACGTGTATTAGCCGACTTTTGAAGTCTAGAAACACTTTCCAAAAGAAGAGAGTCGGCTTATACACGGAGGCAACAAATTGGAGCATAAAATTCCGCTCGACAATAGTCCCAACCGCGACTTATAAATTTCGATCAGACCCTTAACTTTCACAGATTATGTAACAATAATTTGTACACAGTATAAATAAAACACCTCATCATGCAATATTATGCAGTTTTTTGTTCTTGATTGCATTATAAGTTTTATGAATAATAATAAAAAATTACTTGTTTTATTGTAAAAACGTATTCTTTCACTCTTTCCGCCATTTTTGTTTGACTTGTGCTGGGACCAGCCTTTCATATAGCAAATTTAAGATACAAAACAGTGTTTTTTCTTCAAACAAGTATTTTATTTCTAATATTATTGTTTTGTTGGGAGGGTACATTAAACTGTAAAGTAATGCCATAAATAAATTAAGCTCATTATTAACATTACCGACTGAAAAAACATAACATGAATTTCAGGACGATAATTATTCCCACTATTGTCACATGACCATACTATTATACAGTGAACTGCAGTCACGGACCGCATGATCTTTTGTTTCTGTGGGTGTGGTGGGGGATTAAACATGCCTCAATGATTTTACTTTTTGCTGTTTCAGTGAATAAATTAGTTACTTGTGTGCAGTGATATGTTGTTACAGCTTGAATTATTTATTTTTCTGTTATGCTTTATCAGTTCTAAATTATTTTTCACAGCATGGTAGATGTTAGCATTGCCGCATTGATTGTGATCGCGATTACTGCGTTTGTAATAATTAAAGGGAAAACAAATTTAATGAACAAGAAAAGCACAAGTCTATTTGATGACAGTATTATTGAAATCGATACAACATACAGCTTGACAAATGATGACTTCGGCTTATACACAAGGCTGATCATTTTGTACTAGATATTTAGGGTCAAACTAAGAGATCGGCTTATCTAAGGAGTCGGCTAATACACAGCAATATACGGCAGATGAATTTGTCTTAGAAACAAACCACAAATAATGATGATGTAACGTTGACAAAATCTCCTGCTTTTTCAACATACACCTGCTTTTTCTTAACTAAAGGTGACAGGTCTGGTAAAAAAAAATCCAAAAATGTGAAAATAAATATGACCCCCCACCCCCCCGACTACATGTACTTTTAACTCCGTTTAAAGAGCTCATACGAGTCAGAGTTTTAGAATAATTGCTGAAATGTTATACCCTTAAGAAGTCTCTTTTTGAATACTGTATCCATCCATTGAGGTACAATTCTTCAAAACATGTAAAATCTGTAAGAAAAGAAGAAATTACATTCAACTTTGAACAAAGAATTCCATGGAATTAAACATCAAGCATACCATATACCTATATGATGAATTGAAAAAAAATAATATTACGATTAATGTAGTTATTAAAGAAACAAAATAAAATGAGAGGCTGAGTCTTAAAAGTGATGAACATTTATAGATGCAACTATTGATGGGATTCGGTTGAGATTTCTTCATCTATTATAATCGGTTGGCACTAACCGATCAACTTTTTCGACTGCACAATCGGTTAGTTTTCCATGATCATAAGAAGGCTTTGAATTATAAGGACCTATTGTCCTATGCACCCTGGAAATGTCTAATTCTATTTTTATTAACTATTTAGTACCTATTTTCTTTATGTACTCATGAAAACTAACCCAAACCCAAGCATATTTCAGTGTTCGAGATTAACATTTTTGGGCAGTATCCCAGTTGGATACTAACATTTCAAAATCTGGTATCCCACCTGAGAATTTAGTATTATATGGTATCCCGGTGGGATACTGGGTTCTTGAAGTCTGGTATCCAAAATTAAATTCTGGTATCCCTGGGATATCGGGATACCGTTAATCTCGAACACTGTATTTACATCAATTCTATCATCAAAACTTGAGGAACAATTACAGTAAAAAGAAAGTATTTATAATAAATATCAACGAGTGAAACACAGCTTGCTTGGAAATTTATACACATACAGTACAAATTATATTCCTTTTAGTTAGATTCTTCCATTCCTCTTTCCTTTTAATCCTTACTCCTTTTGTTTTCTTTCCTTCTTCTTTTCCTCATTTTCATGTTGAACTCAGCGCATTTAACTTCCCATATTATAGATATTCAACAATATTGTATTATGTTAATAATATATATCAAGATATTATTATTATTACTATTTCCATATAATATATGTGTGATGATATTTTGACATTGTAAGGTCATGATCTCAAGGCACCCCAACCTCGGCATGGCCATATTGCTCTGGGGACAATAAAAAAACTTTTAGTACTTAATTGTTAGCATTTTGTTTAAGATGACAAAAACATTATTACGGACACTTGGTAAGTTATCAATGTCAAAATCAAGCCTCAAACCTTGATTGACAAATTAACAAATTTTGAAATATTCAGGTAAAGATAACGTTTTTCACATATAACTTTCATATAGATTTACAAAATCAATGTGACATCCCACAAGTATTTAACAGAATCTGTTCAAAGTACACCAGTAAAAATATTTCAATGTTGATGCAGTCGCAGATTCGATGCAAACCCCCCCCCTCTCCCACCCCCCAAAAAACCCCAGTTGGTCAGAAAAAGACAGATCACCAGCCAGCCAAGTAGTTTAATTTTTTAACTCATCATCAGAATTTTACCTCACATTTGGAGAGCGGTCGAATACTTTCTACACCCGTTACTGATATATGGGGACTTTTGATTTTAGAATGTAATTGTTCACCAAGTAACCGATTGGTGGTTCTCATGATTTTAAACAACGGTCCTCGTGAAATATTGTGCCCCTGTACTGCCACACATTGTGTAACAATGTGACGGCTCCAAAGTCGGGAACATCTTACGGCTGTAGGCATGCACCAAGTTGGCACCACCCAGTGAATTGTGGCCCGTAGAGGTAATATCACACAATCAGGATGACCAAGGGCCACAATTCCTGTTCAGGACTGCTTCATTAGACTTATACGTTGAGGAATCGAGGTCAATCAGCCAATCAAATCACAAGAGAACTCCGTGTTACAACTGGTGTCACAGTGTCTGGTCAGACTATTTGTAACAGACTGCATAGAAAGAAATAAAGAAAGAAATGTTTTATTTAACGACGCACTCAACACATTTTATTTACGGTTATATGGTGTCAGACATATGGTTAAGGACCACACAGATTTTGAGAGGAAACCCACTGTCGCCACTACATGGGCTACTCTTCCGATTAGCAGCAAGGGATCTTTTATTTGCACTTCCCCCAGGCAGGATAGCACAAACCATGGCCTTTGTTGAACCAGTTATGGATCACTGGTCGGTGCAAGTGGTTTACACCTACCCACTGAGCCTTGCGGAGCACTCACTCAGGGTTTGGAGTCGGTATCTGGATTAAAAATCCCATGCCTCGACTGGGATCCGAACCCAGTACCTACCAGCCTGTAGACCGATGGTCTGTCACAACGCCACCGAGGCCGGTCGGACTGCATAGAAGTAATATCCATGCATGTTGACCCAGACTGCATAGAAGTAATATCCACGCATGTTGACCCAGATTCCATAGAAGTAATATCTATGCATGTCAACCGTATGTTACCCCACATTTGACTACGAGACATATTGCTGCCAGACATCAGTGGTGTACATATCGTAGACATTGGCCTAACAGGCGTTGGGCTCGGGTAATGTTTTCAGATGAATTCAGATTCACACTAAACCATCATGATCGATGCGTGTCTGGCGACATCCCAATGAATGCTACGCCAACGTCAACGTTCGTCCTCATGACCGATTTAGAGGTCTGTTATGGTGTGGGGTGGCATCACCATGACTGCCAGAACCCAGTCCATGGAAGGGTCACTGGGTAGTACTACCGTGACAACATCCTTACACTAATCGTTGTGCCCTTTGCACATCAGGCTGGACACCATTTAGTTTTTCAGGACGACAACACCCGTGCTCACCGGAGTCTACAAGTCACTGTGTATCTGTAGCAACAGAACATCACCACACTACCGTGGTCAACCCTAAGACCAGACCTTTTACCCATTGAACACATGTGGGACATCATCGGATGACGTCGCCAAGAATGTCAATGTCAGCCAACCAATTTTGCTGAATTAGGTGCCACTCTCCAAGAGGAATGGAACAGGATCCCCCAAAATGTTATTGGACCAGGAGCATACCACGTCAGATTCGTGCGTGCTTAGAAAACCGCGGGGATTTACCCGTTATTAGTGCAAATATTGAAAACGTCAAATTGACAAGCACCACACCTGTTGTCTATCTGTGTCTCCCCCGGACCTACATCACTATCCTGGCTATAATCTTTAATGTCAATCCCTTGTTACACAAGTGCTTGTATTTTACCATTAATTAATATTGCAATCAAATCTAATACATCTGTTGTATTTGAATATCCCCTACTTATTTTGAACATTATATATGTCCACTGGTCAATAATTGCTACCAAACTTAATATTTGTCTTAAATTACGTACCTTCTTCATCAAAAATTCCCACATGAGCTAGCAATAGAGGAATAATATGTTGTGACTTCTCTAGCTTTAAGCAGTGCCGACCTTCATTGGAAAGCAATGTACACACATTGAATACAAAATCCACTTCATTGGGTAGTCCAGAGATCAATGCTTTCTCAAGTTTATCGTAATCGCCAACCTGGAGAAGATCCGATGACAAGCCATGAGCCTGCCGTACAGCATCTGATCCAATCAATGATAAAAATACATTAATACCAGTCCATGTACATATAGTTTGCTGCAAGTAATACATTAAACAAGTACTACACATAAATGACATACATGTACACATGCATTGCAGGCTACTCATTATTACTGTAAACACAAGGCTTTTTGAGAAAATGAGGCAGCTGAATATTACAACCCTTTGGCGTCACTTTTCAAGTGACGCCGGTTTGGGAAGTTATAATAACTTCCTAAACAACTAATAGGCTGTCAGGATTGGACTGAACTGCGGTTGGACACGGTGGGGGGTGGGGGTGATGGGATGCCGGGAGTTAGGGCATTCTTTGGGGCTATATGCGTAGGCGGTTCGGCCTTAGGTTTTGAGTAGGGCCGGCCTCCCCTCCCTCCCGACCCTCACCTGGTCACACCAATGTTTAAAATATGACTGGCAGCCGCTTTCCTCTTAACCTCCCATGGGCTTAATGAATATTGTTTAAGAATTATTATTAATATTAGACCAGCCCATCTAAATTTGCGCCGAAAATATATTATATTAATAATTTATATAGGATAGTAATGTTGATAAGTTTCTTTAAGGGCGCAGCCAAACATTTTTAACCCCAATTTCCCCCTTTTTATACTTTTGGCGTTAATTTTCAAAATTGCCCCTATTTGTTAGGTTATCCCTGTCCCGAGTCAGACTCCCGATCCTATCGGAGGCCAGACTCGGGATAGGCGTGTTCGAAACCGTAGTGGTATATGGACACGTTAAACAAGTTACTAAGCTAAGCTAAGCAGCTGAATACACTGTGCGAATCAAGGTGTATCTGTATCTACTGAGTGCAGTGGGGTGTATAATTGTAATCAGGAGAAGTAGACAGTCATGCTAATAGCAGGATCTTCCAAAAATGCTTATGATGCTTAAAGTTTGTTTTGTTTAACAACACCACTAGAGCACATTGATTTATTATTAATCATCAGCTATTGGATATTAAACATATGGTCTTTTTGACAGTCACAGAGAGGAAACCTGAATTTTTTTTCCATTAGTAGCAAAGGGATCTTTTATATGCACCATCCCAGACAAGATAGCACATACCACGGCCTTTGATATACCAGTTGTGGTGTACTGGCTGGGACGAGAAATAGCCCAATGTGGCCACCGACAGGGATTGATCCTATACCGACCACACATCAGGTGTGAGCTTTACCACTGGGATACGTCTCTCCCCTCGTTTATGACAACTACCAATGAACATACTGATACAGTCAACAAAAACAAAGAAGATATAAAGTAAAGTCTTCACCAGGAAGGAAGGAAATGTTTCTATTTAACAACGCACTCAACACATTTTATTTACGGTTATATGGTGTCAAGACATATTTTTAAACATCACAGATATTGAGAGAGGAAACCCGCTGTCGCCTCTTCATGGGCTACTCTTTTCGATTAGCAGCAAGGGATCTTTTTATATGCACCATCCCATAGACAGGATAGCACATACCACAGCCTTTGATGTACCAGTCGTGGTGTACTGGCTGAAGTGAGAAATAGTCCAACTGGCCCACTGATGTAAATCGATTCCAAACCGACCGCGCACCAAGCGAGCGCTTTACCATTGGGCTACGTCGTGCCCCTTCTAATAAATATGTCCATTAAATTAAAATTTAAACACAATCAAAACAATCACTGTAAAGATTAATTTAATTTTTGATGAAAAGTTTCATTTTAAGCTGGAATCACCTAGCAGAGTGTGGTAAGCACAAGTCATCCTTTGCCTTTCCTGGTGAAGACTTAAGAGGAAATGTGTTACATTTTAACTAAACTTTAACCAAATTTTGACTGTGGACTTTGGACAGCTGGTTGGAAACTGTCATTTGACTGTCACTCACATTATGTATGCAAGACCAGAAATGATGGAAGAACAAAAATACAAGCAGTTAAACAATTCATTTCCATTGAATAATAAAAATAAATAAATAACAAAAGAAGTTCACCTGAAACATGATGTTGAGTATAATTATATGTTAATGGATAACCATAGATCGGGGTACAAGCTTTTTTTCTTGCTGGATGGTCATCTTCTTCTACCCGTGGACGGTTTGGATCTTCTCCCAAAAAATGAACTTTTTCATAGGTATTAAGAAACCTAGAAATAAAAATAAAAATTAACAGCAAATCCATGAAATTAAATTCTTACTCTTTGGTGTAATAAAACAAGAATTTCACGGAATTAAATGTCACACCTACCATAAACGTATTTAATGTCATTAACAGCTGCATAATTGATATTCAACTCAATGCATGTTTACAAAAAACACAATTAAAAAAATAGCATTCTGAAAATACTGCCTAAATCCCAACAAATATTTAAGGACCATAACTCTGTGAAAAATGGCTAAATTACCATGGAAGTCAAACTTGATTTGTAAAAATACATGATAAAGCCATACACAATATCTGGAGTCACTGCAAAAAAAAAATGTACAGAAAACTACACGAGGGACAGACAGACAGAGACTGAATGAATGAATGTTTAACGACACCCCAGCACAAGAAATACACCGGCTATTGGGTGTGAAACTATGGTAATACAGTTTAACGACACCACCGGACCACATTGATTAATTTATCATTGGCTATTGAATATCAAACAGTTGGTAATTCTGACTCCTGCTGCATTCTTGCATTAGCAGCAAAGGATCTTTTATATGAACTTTCCCACAAACAGGAAAGCACACACCATAGCCAGAACTTTGTGATGTACTGGTTGAAACGAGAAAAACCCAATCAGTTGAATGGATCCACTGAGGTGGTTAGATCCTGCAATGCAAGCACCTCAGGCGAAAGCTCAACCAACCGAGCTAAAACAGAAGGATGAAGACAAAACCTATAGTCCCGTAAGATTGGACCAGTAGGGGACTAAAAAATAATTAAGCTTAAAAAACACGTTTAATTAAACCAAGTTTCACATAGGCACCATAACTTTTATTTGTTAGTTTATGGGCTATCTTCACAAACAGGGGCAAATAACAGTAAAACACTTTTAAAAAAGAAGTTGTTTTTCATGTTTTTAATAGTAAAATCTATAGCAGATATGAACAGTGGTAGATTATTTCAAGTAGGAAAATTAGGCGCATAATTTTTTTTAAATGTACATGAAAGTATTTTCATGCTTCTGTTTTTACCCGTAAAAGAATGCTTGCGCAAGGCTTTTGGACTGGTATGCATATTCAATGATATATAATAGTAATACACATTATTGCTTAATATCAACAAGTATATTTAATTAATAAAACAATTAAATGTGACGGCTATTATATATAATGGGTGCAGCCATTTTGTTCCATTGCAGTGAATACGCCATCTGGTGAGCCAATGGTTACATAATACTTGATGTGTCACATCAGGAATTAGTCTTAGAACTAAAGAAACAAATGTGTACCCGATTTCTGAGTGATGATGAAACAGGCATGCATCGCAATGTTCTGTAATAATATCCATCCCAGTAAGCCAATATTAAGTACAGTGGACTCTGTCTAAACCGGACTCGCTTCGTACCGTTGAAATAGTCCGGTTTATACAGAGGACCGGTTTAGCCAGAGTTCATCCAGAGTTATAGTTCTTGACAGATCGGCGACTCGCGATCAGCAGTGACATTTACACCGCAAGCCAGACTTTCAATCGATCATTTCAAAGACAATAAAAATATTTTTAAATTGCAAAACCTCTTAACACATAAAACATAAAACGTAAAATGAATAAATAATTTATTGATTTAATACACATCAAATAGCACAAGGACATGGTAGTTTTAACAAGTGTCACATTGATTGAATGGACTGTATCGAATGAATAAACATTTTATTTATTTAAATAGCAAGTGTCACTGTTATTAGTTGAATGAATGTACACGTAGTTTATCGAGTTTCACCTGAGAAATAGTCTGTCACTGCTGTCTGTTTGTTCCTGATGTTTCTTTCAAGGGCAAACTCTTCTGTCATGACTTCCAAGTTTTAAACTGGTTGTAAAAGTCTATTTTCTTTAGTTGCCGCAAAGTTTTTAACTTGTTTTATCATTTTTAGCACTTCGGCATAATTTAGTTCAGGCATTGTGTCCAACTCTGTGTTGTTGTCATCGTCTGAGCTGTCGTCTGCTGGTTTTTCCTCACCTTTGTCGGTAGATTTGTGCGCCGCCACTAGTTGAGTTTCCCAGTCACTCACATCCGGGTCCTCTGTGGGAATATCGTGATCGAAATTAACAAACTCAGCCACTGGAACTTCACTTGAGATGGTGGCTAGCAATGTAGCGAGAGGAATGTTGTCATCATTTTCATCATCAGATTCCTGCTCGGAGGTGACAGGAAATCCGCACATCATAAAACACTTGACGATTGTTGTTTGTTGGGTTTCCTTCCATGCTGCGTTAATCCAGTTTACTGCATCCAGAACCGTGATTGCCTTGCAGAGCTCGGTCACGCTTGCACAGTCTTCCATCCGCGAAATGAGTGATCGCATCAGATACTTTCGGTATTGTGCTTTGAAAGCTTTGATAATACCCTGGTCTAATGGCTGCAGCACTGAAGTGGTGTTAGCAGGGAGAAATTTCACCGTTACGTTGCTCACACTTAGATCTTGACCGTGGGATGGTGCGTTGTCAATAAACAATAGGATGTCTGTTAAGTTGTTGTAGCCAATCGTTGAACAGTTGAGATGTCATCCAAGCTTTCCGATTGGCTGTCCAAGTGACAGGTAGTGTGTCCTTATTTATGTTCTTAAAACAACGAGGATTCTGTGCTTTGCCAATCACCAAAGGTTTTAACTTTTCTCCCATTGAACTGCAGCACAATAAAACAGTTAATCGTTCTTTCGAAATTTTACCTCCTTTCGCCGCCTGGCTTTTGTAAGAAAGGGTCTTGTCAGGTAACGCTCGAAAAAACAATCCAGTCTCGTCACAGTTGAAGATATCCTTGGAGTCGAAATCTCCTATTATCGTCGGTAGGCGTTCTTTGTTTTAGATCTTGCCTGATTAAACCATTGGTGCAACAGTCCATTTAGATTTTCAAACTTTCCATTTGTTATTCGTTTTCTCTCCCCAGAAATGTTTGCATCGTACAATTGCAGGTAGTGTTGTTTACGCTTTATGATGTCTGATACTGTCTGTTTTCCGATTTTAAATTTTAGTGCTAAATCTTTCTGTTTTGACTGAGGATTTGAATCAAATTCTTGTATTAATTTGACTTTAGTTTCTAACGAAAGTTCGATACGCTGCCGTTTTTTGGGACTTTCCGCCATTATAAATGAAATGAGAACACAAAACATACGAGCGACTCGCACGTATATATACATGTGTTAGTTTGACAAGTACAACTCACAGAATTCGTAAGAGTGAAATTAGTTGTGTATCAACACACACACTAATTTTAATCCGACTGATCTAACGGCCGACCGTAATTAGAGTAATATTCACACTACTGGGATTACGTTTTGTATTTAATCTTGCGACGGCGTCCAGATTCCTTGATAATTGGCGATCATTGTTCCACTAATTAAGAGGCCCGTCGTTTCGGGAAATCCGAAACCGGTGTAGACAGAGGTAATTAATACATGAACGGTTCTTTCGTTCTTGATTTTTGGTCCGGAGTCCGGAATACACAGAATCCGGATTAGGCAGATATTTATACCTAAGAGTTTAACGGTAGCTGGGCGGGACTTTAGAAATGGACTGGTTTACACAGAGATCCGGATTACACAGAATCCGGTTTAGACAGAGTCCACTGTATATATTTTCGAAATAACTGTATCATGTTTTGTCCATGCATTAACCTACCTACTGAAATGATAAATCAGAGTGTTTTCTTAGTTAACTGGTTTTTCGTGTAGTTGCCTCCACCTGTGATTCCTGATTGACAAGTGTATATTTGTTTGGTAACTAGACAAGATAATTACTTACCGCCGTCTAGACACAAAAATATGTACTGATATTATTAACATCACAAGGTATGGTGAAATAACCTGCCACCCCTAAAATGGTACTTTACATTATTAGCTGTCATGCTTTATTACTGTAAATAATTCTGTAAAACTCTTGATTAAGTAGACTTTCCCCATCTAAAATCACAGAACTGACCAATTATGTAGTCCCAAAGAAAAGAAAATTATCAATGGGATATCGGGAGTGGTCGTTTTTGCTCCAAACGTGTACTAGTATGCATTTTTTCTTTGGATTTTTTAAGAGAGAAAAATACTATAACCCCATTTCATTATGTTAAGAAGAAGTTTGTTTTGTTTAACGACACCACTAGAGTACATTGATTTATTAATCATTGGCTACTGGATGTCAAATATTTGGTAATTTTAACAAATAGTCTTAGAGGAAACCTGCTACATTTTTCCATTAGTAGCAAGGGATCTCTTATATGCACCATCCCAGAAATGGATAGCACATACCACGGCCTTCGATATACCAGTCGTGATGTACTGACTGGAAAAAGAAATAGCCCAATGGGCCCACTAACGTGGATTGATCCCAAACCGAACGCACATCAAGCGGGCACTTTACCACTTTCGTTCTGATGGAAAGAAATAAAGGATCACACAGATAGCAACAAAAAATAATGACTGCATCAAAAATCAATTCATATTGTCCGAAGTTGACTGGGAACATATATAGGCAGCACATTCAAGACTACAGATATTCAATCCCACATTACAATTTGGTATGAAATACAGACATTACTACGCTAGTAGTGAATTAAATTTGGTCTACAAATTAATGTGTTCCCTTATTTCTTTCCATCAGTATATATTTAGTTAAATAGTTTATTATATTATCAGTCATTTATGTTGTTATACAAGCCCGGTTGATCAAAGGGAAGCGCCTTGTTGTAAATTACTGCGTTTGTTTCCACTGTACATACAGGAGTTGGTAGAAGCTGAGGTCACTTTGACGTACTAACTCTAAAATTACACGTTTTTCATTCCTTAACATGTTAGTATTTGTTGGTGGTCCTGGTATGCATCTTTCCAACACATATGGCTCATATTTAACTTGTCCTCTCTTTTAATGGTAAGGAATTATGATAAACAATTTTCTTTACAAAATTTCAGCTATATATCTTGAGGCATCGAGAGAAAAAAGTCTGGAAAACAAATTTTTGCATCGCCTAAGTTCAAGGGCCATAACTCTGTCCAAAATGGGTAAATCACCATGAAAGTCAAACTTGATAATAGTACATGATAAAGTTATACACAGCTTTGGTAATTTCATCTCAAGGCATTGTGAAAAAACATCCCGAAAATTATATGTGGAACAGACGGACAGATAATGCAACACTACATCTGCTTTAGATTTCTCCATGTGCCAAGGAAGCTTCTTTCAAAATTTGGTTGGAACTGATAAAGTAGTTTTGGAGAAGAAGTAAAAAATGTGAAGTCTATGCAGGAAGGATGCACAACGAAAACGGACTGCAATACACAACATGTTACTTGAGCCTTCGGTTCAGCTGACCTTTCAATCCAGGGCCTAATTTCACAAATAATAGTAAGCCTAGTTTTGCATACAAATGTAAATCTATGATTAAACCGTAATTCGTATACCTATTATAGTAAAATAAATATAGTTAGAAGTACACATATTTCATTTTCTTTTATACTTAAAACGCTAAATTTTTCCATGATGATGTAATTTTCTTCGTAAATTAGAAAATTTGTTTCTAATTTTCATTATTATTCATACTTACCTAGTGCTAGCACAACAAATATGCTATTCAACCTGAGTCATACCTACACACTGCAGAATTCTCTCCCTTGCCGGATATGCGCAATGCTATCCTTGCACGGGCTACCTGTAACTTCATTCTCGGTTCAAAGTCCACCCACCGAGGGAAAGCCTCATAGGGGTGGGTGGGAGGTATAGTGTGTTGTGCTAGCACTAGGTAAGTATGAATAATAATGAAAATTAGAAACAAATTTTCTAATAGTCTTATTCAACTTACTGTGCTAGCACAACAAATATGCTATAACGGACGTGCAATGACACCGTTAGAGCACGTGAATTCAACATTAATGGGAGGAGGTAAGAAAATAGAGGACTTACCCGTACCCAAAAAGCTCCTTTGAAGTAATGACATGGAGATAGGACGAACCACGACATACGGTAACAAGGAGTCAAAAAACTTTTGGGAATAAAAAGGGGCTTCCAAAAGAAAAAACTCATCCCCATGAAAAGGAGGAAAAACATCTCCCCAGGGAGAGGAAACGGTAGACAACACTACAAAAAAACCCCATCCCTCAGAAAAGAGTGGAGTGTTAAACATGTCCGAAGCGTGAATCGATGGCAGTCGGACGGAAAAGAGGTCGACCCCTTTCCGTTGCCCTGCGCACAGACACGACGTGTTGAGCCGCAATGACTGTCTGGATCCTACGCGTACCGTCAGGACCAACCGCCATATCCCGGAAATAGAAACGGTCAAAAGTGTGCCGTCCTTTCCAAACCCCTGCATTCATGACCTTTATAATATCTAAAGAGTCATGAAAATTCAGGGAAGCAGAAATGGCTCGGATCTCATGTGGTTTAACAGAGAAATTCCGTAACACATGATCACCCGCCATCTCATATGCTAGCTTGATGGTAGCTGCTATCCATCGAGACAAAGCATTTTTTGTGACATCACCCGGCCTAATGGTATAAGAAATAAACAATCTCTTTTTACCCTGCCGCCGGTTTTTTCGTACGCTGCAAATAATACTTCAATGCTCTCACCGGGCAAAGAAGTCTATCCGAGTTATCAGATGACAGTGTACGAGATAAACTGTGAATGACAGTAGGTGGAAACTCTTCCCCTGGAGACTGGTTTTTAGCAACAAAGATAGGGTCGGTACGTAAAGTGACAGACCCGTCCGAATTGTAATCAACCAAGTCATGCAAAAAAGCATGTATCTCACTGATCCGACGACAAGCTGCCAGTGAAACCAGAAACAGAGTCTTCCACGTCAAGGCACGAAGACTAGCAAACCTCAACGGCTCATAAGGCGCACCCTTAAGAGCATGCAACACCAGAAAGACATTCCATTTCGGAATAATGGAAGGTCGTTCAACCGTGGATTGTAATGATTTAAGTAAATCATGCAACACCAAGTTGGTAGAAAAGTCACGACATCCACACTGTTTAAGAGTAGTGAAAATCGCAGCTCTGTGACTTTTCACTGTCGTGACTTTAAGTTTCCTTTCTTGGACCAACGCCAGAAAGTACTCCGCTAAATCGTTGACAGTAGGCGATAAGGGATCGAAATACTGTGCGTTCGGCCAACGAACCCACATACGCCAGTGACACTGATAAACCGACTCGGTAGATTTGCGCTTTGCTGAAGAGACGAGATGCGCAATTCTTGTCGAAAAACCTCTGCGTCGCAAGGAAGCCCTGATAACCTCCACGCGTGAAACCGGAAGACCTCCGGCTTCGGATGCCACACCGTCTGACTCAGTCGCTGGCTGAGTAGATCGGACAACACTGGTAATCGGAACGGGACTGCCACTAACAGTGACAGGAGCTGTGGAAACCAGGGCTGCGCCACCCACAGAGGAGCTATCAACGTCACGTGACAAGGTTCCTGGACCACTTTGGTCAACACCTTGCCGAGTAAGACAGGAGGAGGGAAGGCATAAAAATCCAGTCCCGTCCAATCCATACTTAACGCGTCGTACTCCAACGCCAATGTGTCCGGTACCGGGGACACGAACACCGGCAATTGGTTGTTCAACCGTGTGGCAAACATGTCCACCTGTGGACTGCCCCACACCCGAAGAACCGCTGCGACCACCCCCTTTGTTCAACATCCACTCCGTCTGAACAGGGGTATGTCGACTGAGGGCATCTGCTAACACATTCACCGATGAAGGAATGTGTTTCGCCCACAGAGTGGTCCCTAGTTGGTCGCAGAATTCCAAAATCGCAAGAGCTTTGCGACCCAAAGTCTCCGATTTGGTTCCACCCCAACGATTGAGATATGCCACTACCGACGTATTGTCGCATCTCAACAGAATTCGACGGTGTCGAAGAACACACCGGAAATGAAGACAGGCACGATGCACTGCCTCCATCTCCAAACAGTTGATATGAAGCTTCCTCTCGGAGAGATTCCATACCCCTGAAATGTGTTGATCCAACAGATGCGCCCCGTACCCGTGCAGCGACGCATCCGTGAACAGGATCAGATCCGGAGCAGGGGGGTGCAACGGAACCGATAGGGACATGCACTTGTCCGACAGGCACTCCTGTATCGGATGAGTGAACCATGGGCCCAGAGGCACTATCGTGTCCCAATTGTGACCGTCCCACCGTGGGGACAAATGCCACTGGAGTGGTCGTTTGAATCGTCTGAACCGCACGATCAATGAGGCCAGAGATTCGAGGTGGCCCAACACCACGTGGAGAGATCGTACCGTAGTACTTTGCTCCCCCATCAAACGTCGCGCCGACGTTTGGAAATTGTGGATACGCGCATCGGTGGGACGAACCGACGCTACCACAAGATCGAAGACCACTCCGAGATATGTGAAAATCTGAGCCGGCGTTAACTCCGATTTCACCCAATTGGGAATAAAACCCAATTGGAGGATCGTGTCCAAAACCAACCCGACATTGGTCTGACACTCCTGTTGCGACGAAGCTGGGATCAACCAATCATCCAGATAGGTATGCATTCGAACCCCTAACAAATGAACATGACCTACCACCGCTTTTACCACACGTGTAAAAGCATGGGGACTCGTCGCCAAACCGAACGGGAGCACACGAAACTCGTACGCTTTCCCGTCGAACAGGAAGCGCAGAAACTTCCAAAACGCCTTGTGCACCGGGACATGGAGGTATGCGTCTTTCAGATCGATCGACACAGCCCACTCCCCAATTTGAAGCAGGTTCCGGACCGAATGAACCGTTTCCATTTTCATGGAAGGAACATCGACGTAGACGTTCAGTGGCTTCAAATTTAGGATTGGTCTCCATTCCCCATTTTTCTTCCGGGCGAAGAAAAGATGAGAATAAAATCCCGGAGTGTCCAGACTGACTCTCTGGATGGCCCCTTTGTCGAGAAACTCGGCAATCATACTCTCCACTAAAACGCGCCGATCCGCGGACGGTAACGGCGGCATTCTCGGAGTGGAAGTAAGAGGGGGGCTCGAAGAAAAGGGTATTTTGTAACCGTGTCGAACGACCGACAGAACCCAGGGGTCGAGACCAGGCAGCTTGCACCAATTTCGAAGGAAATGGCGGAGCCTGCCCCCCACGGGTATGGTTGCTAACGGTACCTCCGAAAGCAACTGCCGATCGTTCACGTACCCTCACCCCAACCGCTTACCACCCGTAGGCGCAACGCCTTTGGTGGACTGAGAACGGAACGCAGTACGACGTTTGCGTCCTCGCTTAGCGGAAGACAGGTTGTTACCTGGTTGCCTCCTAGTGTCAGGAACCCTAGGGATCTGAGCCGACTGTAAAAAAGCAGCCTTTTTTACAGGAGGAGGCTTGAACCCTGAAAACGTGGACCGACGTTTACCAGAGGTTGAGGGTCGAGTGTTCGGGACTGGTCGCGACAAATCCTTGTCTAGGACAATATTAAAATCGGGACCGAAAAGTAAATTTTCCCGTACCGAACGTGTACGAAAAAACGTCTTCGCAACGTTTGACGCACTCAAACCCGCCAGGTAATGGTCACGCCGTAACAAAAGACTGTTCGCAAACAATCGGCCAGATAACTGAGCGATATGCTTAGAGGCTTTTGACGCAGCCTCCAAACAGCCTTTCGCCATCGCGGGAAGGCTCTCGACAGCCTTATCCAAGCCAAATAGGAACGTACCTAAATGGTTATTAACCTGGAACATCGACTTAGCCAGCCGTTCGAACGATTCCAGATCCGCGATTGGCAATGACACATGTGGCGATGGGGAACAAGCGGCTCGGACACTAGCGGGAACGACCGCCGGATGTTCGAGAAAATCCGCCCCCAGCGTCTCATAGGAGTCGGCACGAAAAATGCGCGCTCCCGTTAGGATTTTCCCCGTAGGCAGTGCCGTTGGGTACTCATCAACACCCACTCCCAGGATACGATCACTGCCAGTGATCAACACATCAATGTCACAAAGTGAACTGTGCGCCTCCTGTGCAAGTGGTAAACCCGACTCCTCACGAGGAGTGACCAAATTCAAAGAACGGTTCCCGAAGGAGACACCCTTGAATGTAGGCTGGGCCTCAACCTGAGGTATAGCGTCCCCGCATACCTGTCGGACCTGGTCCCTGACAAAAGCCAGAACCGCCGGATAATCGCACTCCTCCTCTACCTCCGAACCGAAGTGAGAGAGAGCTGGGTCAGCGACAGAATCCGGTCCAACCGACGCTTCCTCTGAAGCCAGGTCACTGTCCACTGGATCCCGAAGATCGATATGGACTCCTCCCCCTAATCGAGACGCCCCTGGGGCAGCGTCTCCCGAGACGGAAACAATAGGAACCGAACGACAATCCCTAACTGCATCGTCAAACTGCTGTCGAGACGCAGTTTTTGGCTGGTTTTGGCGGAAAACCAGGGGGGGGGGGGGGGGGAGGAATGGGAGCTGCACCCGACGGTCCCGTCTGCGAAAGCAATGATCCCAACTGAGGCGAAGCGTTAAAAAATTCCACAAAATTCCGAAACAACGTTTCCTGAAAGCCTAACGGTCGTTCCTGCGCCAAGTGCGGAACGGTCGGAGTTTGCGGCCACAGAGTACCCCCAGCCGAGGGGTATCTGCGCGAACCTCGTCCTCTATCGAGTAAAGTCGAAGAGGTAGGGACCAAAGACGGTGCAAATTGTGAGGAGATGTCCGTTGCTACCGAAGTCACCGGACCCTTGGGGTAAACATATGCAAACGGAGGACCCAAACGGGATGAGTCCTCCACCCAACGGTAAACATCGGTCGGGATGCCATCAGAGACGGATCCCGGCATCGGAACAACTGGCTCAGTTCGAAGCAAACTGGCAGAACTCTCCTCGGGCCTTGAGAATGATGAGGTGCCGAAGCGACTGTCAGCAATCGAAGGCAAAGTCGGGGCCACCTGCTCTGCGGACGAAGCAGTGGACCTATGCACAACGGAGTGCATGTGCTCGGTAACCGATGAAGTCGTCAAAACCGGTGCCGCGACGACTCCACCCTGCCCCCCTTCTGTTTGTAAAGGTAACCGTAACGACGATGGCGACGCCCGCGACGAAGCCAAACAAACAGAAGAAGGCGCCGTCACTAACGAAGACGGCTCACGTACCACGGTCACAATAGGAGCCCGGGGGGGCGCTCCCGAAGTATCTGTAACTGTACTCGTAACACGGACCGAAGAAGAAACACCCTTGTGTTTTCCCCCTTTCCGGACACTTTTCGAAGTGTCTACAGACTTATGGGACCTACCCACTAAGTCCGACTTGCCGACTACTGCCGAAGCAGACGACAAGATTTTGCTGGTACCCGAAACCCGAGTCTGCAGTCTTGAGAACAAGACCGACAGTCCGGACACAACACGTGTGTGTCTTTACGTCGTAAAGGAAATGGACAACCATCTCGCGCACAAACTTTCCGTGCGCTAGCTGTCAACGAACTCGCGTCGGACATGGTAAATTCAACACAGAATTCCCAACTACCAACCGTATGTCAAGTTCAACCAAAAAAACAAACACAAAATTACAAGTAAAGAAAACTTTTTGCCAAAGCTTAACAGGTGTTAACAGGTGGACTGCAGAATTGAGAATGAAGTTACAGGTAGCCCGTGCAAGGATAGCATTGCGCATATCCGGCAAGGGAGAGAATTCTGCAGTGTGTAGGTATGACTCAGGTTGAATAGCATATTTGTTGTGCTAGCACAGTAAGTTGAATAAGACTAATAAGATGTCAAACATTTATAAATGTATGCTGACAGTGTTTCTGCCAGAAAGAAAATGTGGGTATGGCGCTATGGAATTGAATGTAACAACAGTTAACAGGGGGTATGGGGGACCTCCCCCAAAAAGAAAATGGGTTACGTTAAGGGTTAGACTTAAGAAAATCATACAGTAATGATAAGAGCCATTAATTTTGTCAAAAGGTTAACTAAAAAATAAAATCTGCAAAAAGTTTTGGGTATGGCGCCATACTCATTTTACCCTCTGGCAGAAACACTGGCCGGGTATAACTGCTAGTCGCAGACATAAAATTACAATATTTTGTGAAATTGGTCCCAGATACACTTACCTAAAATAGATGTATTTGAGAGCTTGAACACCATTTGTGCAGTGTCTTGGTACTTTAAATTCGGATTGAATATCTTGCCATCTGTCCTCATTGTTGACCTGTAAAACAAATCAATTTATAGACCCATAAAGATAGCGGCCACAGTGTGCGACAACATAGGGTGTGAGCTCTGAATCAATGGCAAGCGAATCAAAGCATTTCTTTTAAAGGCAACAATAAAATTATCATAGAATATACTTTCAATTACACATTTACTAACAAATGGACTGATTACAATAATAAGTAATTTTATTACAAGGGTGTTTACACAAGATAAAATTAATTTTCACTGCACATCACAATGTGCTTTATTTTGAAGAAAATCGTCCCTTGTAACAGAGAAGTTCTGCAGAACATGATCTCCTGTCGTCTCATACATCAGGGTAATGGTTGCAGCAATTCATCAAGACAAATCATTCTTAGTAATATCTCCCAGGTGTATAGTGTAAGAAATACACCGCCTCTTCTTCCCACCACGAAGACGTTTAGTACAATGCAAATAATGCAGATATTACTTTAATGCCCTGACTGGACAAAGGAGTCAGTCGGAATTATCTTAAGGCAAAGTATGAGACCAACTTTGAATGATTGCTGGAGGAAACTCCTCTCCTGGCACCTGGTTCTTTGCCACAAAGATGGGACAAGTCCGCAATGTAACTGACCCATCAGTGTTATAATCAACCAAATCATGCAAGAAAGCATGAACCGCAATAGAGACAAGGAAAAGCATCAAAAGTGGAAGAATGACAAAATACAATAGCTCATATGGCGGACACTCGAGTGCATGGAAAACCAGAAAGAACATACATAATGTCATGTATACTTGTCAACCGTGGATTGCAAAGATTTTAGTAAATCATGCAATACGAGATTCGTGGGAAAATCCTTCCGATCACCCTGCCTGGGAGTAGTGAAGATGGAAGATTGATGACTTTTGACAGTCTGAACTTTAAGCTTCCTTTCCTGGACTAAGGCCAAAATGTATTCAGATAAGTCTTTGACAGTTGATGCTACTGGATCGAAACCCCATTCACCTGCCCAATGAACCCAAGCACTCCAATCAAAGAAAAGAACTTTAGTGAACCAGTGGCGATGGCCGGCGGCACTTAAACACTAGCAATGCCATCCGAATGGTGGTGGGAAGAGGAAGCTTTCTGAAGCCTACAGTGCCCCAGGGTAGAAAATTAGCAGTCACCCGGGGCGACCTTTATTGGCCAAAGGCGACTAAGAATTTTACAAAGGTAGTCCTATGGGCGACCATCGATTTTAGGGTCTGGTGAGTATAGTGCCAGTTAAAAAAGAAACACACTGAAACTGAATCAAACGTGACAAAACACACCGCGTCTATTTTGACAGCACCAGTCAGCCTCTGCGGTTTTGGGCCGGATCTTTCTAAACAGAGCTCAAAATGTATTGCAGACACTGCATGTAGTTTTAAAATCTGAAAGTTGTTGGCTTATTGAAATAGACTGGATAAGCCATAATTATCTAGTAGACTTACTTTTTGACAATTGTTATTCACTGAACTATGGTATAAATTTATCATATTTAATTAGCTTATATTATTCTGGGACAAAATCAAAATCTATCTTGTAGTTTTTATCTCACACTAACAAAACTAACAATGGAATTTTCCAGTACTACAGGGATTATTGCAAAGGTCACTTAATTGATGGTCGTTGTCGATATTGTTTTAAGTGTAAGCGATTTGCATGAAATAAGAACAAAAACATGATGACATAACCATCTTGTTTTTTCAGATTTATTTTTCTTTCGATATTTATTTTATTAGAAGCCTATTACTGTTGCATTTACTATATCCAAATTAAACGCACACGTGTGTGTGCACAAACACATACGCATACACGTACGCGTGTGTATTATTACCCTTTACTGAGGCAAAAAATATAAACTTTTAGGCTTTGTCCGTTTGTGTCAAAAGGTAACCGATCAATTGGCATTTTTTGGGGGGGTGGGGGTGGGGGATGTTCAGGGTAAATTGAAAATATTTTTTTTTTTACAAATTACCATCAAACTGCATAGGTTAAACCTTTTCTAATATAGATTTTAAGGCAATTGATAGAACAACCAAGGTAATATGAATGACAAAACTGTAATACATAATGAGAGCCATATCTCTGTACAATGCAGAGTTGAATTGCGATTTGACAAAATAGTGGATGATTCCATGGATCTCTATCTAGTGTCTCGCCTAAAGGAGGACAGCAACTCTCGAGGAAATCCTTTACTGGATATTTCACTCCTCTTGCATTGCCACAAATTAGACTGCCACTCCCAGACTAGTTGTTTAAAGCACGCAGTTCTACCTTTAGTCTCTTTGTACTGCATTATCTTTTACTTCATAGACTATATGTCAAGTCAAGTTGCATACCGTGGCTATTCTAGCAATTTTGTCTTCCCCCTGTATTAAAAATGAGATTTAATCCGTATAATTTAATGGTATTTTGTAAAGAAACATTTTTATTTATATTGGATTTCTTTTTCAAAAAATGTTGGTATAGGTTTAAAATTTAATAACATGTTTTTATATGAATTTTAAAATATTCATTATGAAGCTACATGCCAATTTATTGATTTCCCGTTGAAGCAAATGGACTATATACAGTGAGCACATTGTTATTATTCAACAAAGAACATTCTAGTTTTCGTGTTGGTTGTGCAATTAAATTCCAATGTGATAATTGAAGAGCTAGTTGAATGGGAGAAGGGCCAGAAAGATTTTTCTTCAAATGGCCCTGCTGGTGATATGGTTTTCATGTTAATTTTCAACCCTGGTGTCCCCGGATTTTTAGGAAGCTGACGGCACTTTGACTGAAGGACAACCCCCAAGCTTGCCTCCACGCTCTTCTCACCGTTGCCTTTCCTCACATCCCTCTTCCTGTCAAACCAGTACATAATGCCATGTATACTTGTCAACCTTAGATCTTGACATTAAAAAAAATAATAATAAAAAATTAATTAATTAAATATATATATAATATATATACTCTTTTTTTTTTAAGTTTAAATATTATTATGATTTAACATATATTTTAAAAAATAACTCTTTTATCCAAAAAATTTATTTTAGCAACAGCGAAATCCGGGAGGGTTGACAGATATGCAATGGAGGACTGCAGAATTGAGAATGATGGTCTGCTCATACGCGGATATGGATATCAGGCAAGGGAAGACAATTCAGCAGTGGGGAGATGACTCAAGTTAAATAGCATTGTTGTTGTACAAGTATAGTAAGTTGAATAAGACCAACATTAACCATTATACATTTCTAGTAATATTATTAAAGTGCTATGCCAGATGTATGATGTATTGAGCTATATCAATCAAGATATTATTTAATATGATTAGAATGTTGGTTTTTTTAAAGTAAAAAAATTATATACCGGTATATTTTCCATTTAAAAATATTCCCCATAAAAACAGAACCAGCTGAATTTGTTTCAGGAATTTCAGTAAGATTTGATCCATGACGTCACGAAGGGAACTCCTTTCGATAGTCAGAGCCATTGTTCATTGCTTCTTTTGTGTTTATTATGGTTAAACAGCGTGTTGTTGGCGGCTGTAGCAATATAAAAGCCGATAAATTTAGTCTTCACACATTTCCTAGTAATGTTGCTGTGAGAAAGCTGTGTGTGAATTTGATTAAAACAACGTGGAAATACTGGACAGGAAGAAAATGCCGGAGACCGTTGCGACAGCAGACACTTTAGTTTCGATTCGTCCGAACTGGCTTGTCGGCTTAAGCGAGATATGGGAATACCATGTGTTATGGCTTTTGTGCGACACAAAACAAATCACAACAAGCCAACGCCATCCACACCGAAACGACCTTGAGGTGCAAATCGTCAATGTCCCAAATTGCGTTATGCTTTCAACTCCGGTCAGTTTGTTTTCTCATGCACGGTTCGTGCATTCATCGAGATCCGATTTGTTGTCATTTGCATCTCGTTCATTTGTGAGATTTTTCTTTACAGTTCGAGAACATTAAAACAATAAAGTACAGACAAGTAAGTATCTATAGCCTAATCCGTCCCATCCTACAAAAAGGTAGGGTTTTTTGGTAAAAAGAAAAAAGAAAAGAAAAAAAGAGCTAATTTTGTATGCATCTTAGAAAACAATCGGCTCAGAAATAAATGACTTGTAAATTCCATAGTATGAAAAAAGGCGTTCCCTGTAAAACAGACTATAAATACATTAAATTAATTTTACTATACCTCCCACAGAGAAAACCTTTTTTCATACTATGGAATGTGCTGTAAGTTATTTATTTCTGAGCAGACTGTTTTCACAACTGCACACAAAAAAATAGTATTGTTTTGTTATTTCCAAAACACTTTTACTTTTTTTTTTAAAGTCAAACTAAACTGAAATTATTCACACAAAAAAACATCTTCAAAGATGGATGGGACGGACTAAAAGTCGTTTTTGGCTATTTTTAAAAATTAAAATAAGTTATTTCTGAGCAGACTGTTTTCACAACTGCACACAAAAAATAGTATTGTTTTGTTATTTCCAAAACACTTTTACTTTTTTTTTTTACGTCAAACTAAACTGAAATTATTCACACAAAAAAACATCTTCATAGAGGGATGGGATGGACTAAAAGTCGTTTTTGTTTATTTCTTAAAATTACTGATATCGGGTCCACTTGACTAGTAGAATTCATGAGTTATTTATCGTCTTTTCTACTACATCACAAGTATTAGAACATACAGTGTAGCAAAATAATTCACACGAAAAGCGAAAGAACAAAACAAGAATAAAAGTTGTAAATTAGTGGTAAGCTGTCTCCACGACCATTTTCATCGTCATCTGTCAGGACGGTGGTTCGTCGGAAGATGTTCCAGGTTCAAACTGATAAGGCATTATTTGTTGTCTTGCACAAATATTAGTCCAGTCATCATTACTACACTATTCATCATCGAAAGAAGAATCGCATGATCAAGCTTGGCAGTCGCTGTCGGTCCCACTTTCGCTTGTGCTGGAAGTCATCTCGTGGTAGGTTTCTGTGACGTCACGGCTATTTACAGGCAAATGTTTTTACCGAGAATTTTACACGGTCGTTTCCGGCAGTGTTCTACAGGAGTGATGTTTTAATACTTTTATGGGGCATTTTCGTAATTATTGATTTACATATCGGTGTAAAATATTATTGCAATGAATTAAGAAAGCATTTAATTGTGGAATTTGAAATTTTAGTGTATGGTCTGGTACAGCACTTTAAAATATGTGGACATTTTAACATGAAATTACACACATAACATACATGTATACCATGAACATCCACAGATCTACATAATCATAGCATTTTGTAGTCGGTTATATTATTTATGTTACCATGGCAACAGCTGCAAATTCCAATATACAATTTTCTCGATTTATTAAAGAAAAAACAGGGCTCGAACGTAAGAAATTGTCTCCCTTGGCAATTTTAAAAGTAATTGCCATGGCTGAAACGGTCACCCGACAGCAATATATTTTTTAAAGTGACATTTGCAGCAAATAAACATGATTGAAAAGTTATTTTGTTGTATTTAGACATTCAAACAAGTAAGTGTTAAATATTGGCAGTTAATGTACACCAGGTGTATACATTTTGCCATTGTTGTGGAGTTTTACCGATGGCACAAAAGTGTTGTCAGTGATGCTCTCTACCTATGGCAATGTATATCTCAACGACAGCAATTGTCGTCAGTGCCATCGTTAAGTTTGAGCCACCCAATTTTCTTTTTTAATTAGGGTCAAATACACATATCATTAACACATTTTTGTAAATTGTGGACATATATATGTATATAACTGATTACTACATTTATACCATCCAACCACAAATTGTCGGGAACAAACGTACATCAATGTTATTCTGTTCATTACACTGGAATTCAGAAGAATACACTTGTTTTTTTTTTTAAATATCATTTTCAGACTCAAGTAAAAAAAGTTCTGACATATTTGTACTATGTCTGTAGAAAAGAAAGGTGAAAATTATTAATTGTTACCATGGTAACCAGTTCAAATATATGTCACCATGGTACTCAATTCAAATCTATCACCATGGTAACCAGTGTAAACTATTGGGTACCATGGTAAGCTTTGTAAAATTGGGAAACTATTTGCTGTGTAGTGTGCAAGCAACGTTTTGGTCACTAGGTCAAAAGTAAAGAACACCAGTAATCAATAATTTAAGGGTGCTTAATGAAAACCAAACAGATCATAAGTGCTGCTACTAGGTGGTTATGGGTTTGGAATCTTTTGAAATTGGACACTGCATGGCATAATAGACACCTGCACCCATGATAGGCGTGTGCTACAACAGTTTGCTCTGAATGTACACGTAAAAACCCATGACCTGACCTGATGCTGTTATAATCTTGAAAAACGTATCAAGTCGGTGTTAACTCTTATCCACCCACCTTTACAACCACAAAACGTTACCACTGATCCAAGTTTCCAACATGAAATATGTAATTTTGAACGTACATTTTTCCACCTCAAATTGTCAAAAAAAACAAAAAAACAAATAAGGCCAAAAACAAAAAGTCAGTCTCTGGTCAGACCAAAGTTCCAGAATTGACGTGGCGATGCAGCTTTTTCTTCTTCTTTTTTTCAAAGCAGGGATTACACAGATACGGTGGATATATTTGATAGTGAAATAAGGAGCATATTTTAATTAAAATTAGAATGCATGTCCTAGTTTTGGCTTCAAATACAGTTTTACATCATAGCAAGAAAAGCCTGGTCGCATCTAGACTACTGTCGAGAATGGGTTGTAAGGTTAGTTTTGCATATCTCGACTGCCTGCAGTTGAGAATGGTACGGCAACAGTTATGCAGAAGTACAAATTTTAAAATCATCTGTTTTCCTTATCAATTGCACATAAAAATGTTACAAGGTTTCATGAAATTAGTATAGTTTAATTAATTAAATGCATATATATATATATATATATATATATATATATATATATATATATATATACATACACACACAAATTATTAATATTATTGCATTTATTTTCCACTGTGCTTTTTAATTAATATGCATTAATGATACATTTTATTTGTTACACATCAAACACAATCACGAGACCCAATTCTAGTGTTTTCCCTAGCTTGTTTTAGCATGGTGCGGCACCATGCCTCAATAGTCTAGCACCATCTTGTCTTAATCAGCGCCATGCTGCCCTGTGATTAAACAAGCCTTTTTCAGTAATTAATTCTAAAATTGCCTTTATAAAACACCCAGAAATGTATTATTAATTAATAAAATATGCCTTTTATATCTTTTGCCATTCATTTATTAAAGCAAGCACATAAATTACATTAATGTTTATTTCAATTAATATTTGTGTATTTTTAATGAAATAAAAGTGCCCCGAAAATGGTGAAAATGCCCCAAAAGTGTTTGGTCTACCATGCCGTGCCAAATTTCTAGGGAAATTACTAAATTCGGATTGTTGTCTTAACCGAACTTATCAGAACTTTCCAACATGTGCTCTACGTCTAATTATCACTGGCACTAATTATTTGTAGTTTACATATCTCTTAAATATAGGGGTCAAGAAATAATATTTAAATTCAAATATAATTTTGTAGAAAATATTTAACCTTTATTGTTTTTCGTATATCTTGAAATCTTCATTAAAATAATAATATTAAAACTTTGATTGGTTCAGCTAAACCGGAACTGCCTGTGAAGGTCAGGCCGATAACATCTCTGGTTCAATTAAAAGACAAGTCTGCTTGTATTTCGTATGAACTTTTTTGCAGGCAAAATAAGAAGTATATCTTTCCACAAAGTCTACCAACATACAACAATGTGCTAACCAAGCTCCCCCCACCCCCTTTTTTTTTTAAGGGTGTGGTGCCACTAGGCTGCCCTCCTTTAATTTTCACCCAGTGAGAACACTGATATATCATCTATAGTTGAGGTTTGGGGTATATACTTAGAACATTCAAATATTTGCCATATTGATAAATTTGACATAAATCGTCAATATGGGCATGGCTTCTACACAAATCTGACAGTTAATTGTTTTAAGTTCCATTAATTATTGTTCAATATGGTCAGTAGTATGTGTGTGCCAAATTTCAAAAACATTCAATGTCTACTCATAGTCAGTGGGAATTATCCTAAACGGGGTACTAACTAAATTGAAGTTAAATTGCATAGAAAAGGGTTTTTTATTTGCTTTTGTGGACTACAGAGGAATATTACACCTCTAGTTCTGTTATATTTTGTAGAAAATATGTTGGGCTATAATTGTGACCAATTTTCATTTCAAGGTCACAAGGGCAACAAGGTCAAAGTGAAAGTCAAAAGGTCATCACACTTTAACTTACATCTTCCCCAAAAATAATGGCAGATTTGGAATCTGTAGATAATTTTCATTCAAGAAATGCCATTCCCATCAAGATTGGACCAGTGGTTACTTATTTATGGACGTTCAAATATATGGCCCCCACCCATGCTCAATTTTGGTGATTTTTGCCAAAATGGGCAGGCTGTAGCGCCCAAACCACTGATCCAATTGAGCTCATCTTTGAAAATTAAGCTTTTTCAGCCAAAACCACCATAGAAACAAAATTCCAGACAAATCTGAGGTTAAAAATTCCTCTCTTTTTGGGCGATTTGACACAGAATTACTCCATACATCATCAAAAAATGTATATAAATTGAGATATTCCAAATGGTTGTGTGTATTAAAATAACACACCAATTGAAGTATCTGGATTGTTTTTGCTAAATCATTGCTGGCACTAAAATCAGTGATGAATTCCGAGCGGAACCGAAAATTAATACGAAATTCACAATGATCAATCGGACAACTTTGTAAATAACGAAGCATTCTGACTGCACAATCATGTCAACAAATTTCATTGGTTTTCGATGTTGCAAGCCTTGAAATAAAACATTTTAGTGTACCTGACACAATGTCCTGCACCAATCAATTTGTGCCTGACATGAAAGAAAATGTACCTGTCACAAAAAATTGTAAATAAAAATGAAATAAATTATGTTTTGTGTTGTTTAATAATTGATATATTTAATTACTAAATAACCAATGCAGCAATTAAGGCAATAGTCACCAAATGATGACATTTATTGTTACATACTTACTAGTCTATGATGCATTAATATATGTCCTCTAGTAAAGATGTATCCTAACCAGCCGCGAGCTACATGAGCGATTAGTTTAGAAATCATGGATTTCAATTGCCGTATCCTAACCGCACGCGTGTGACGCGACATATAAATCTGTCACGTCGCACGCATACAGTTAGGATGCAGCAATGGAAGTCAATGATTTCTAAAATAATCACTCGCGGCTGGTTAGGATAGGGCTTAAGAAACCCATGAAACTGTTGTCACTATCACTTTGTGTTGAACTTTCAGATTCATGATGATCTGACTCAAGACGTATCCATTTTTTTCAATGTCATCAGTGTCTTGTTTGTGGTAATATTCTATATTTTTGGTTGCCGAGTGATCTTTAACATTTGACACACGCTGATTTGTGGACTCTTTGATCCATGCGTCCGAAAAATCGGCGATTATACTGCATTTCTTTTTTAAATGTTTTGCAGAGCGAGCACGTCATAAGTGTAACCTCGCCTTTGGTGTTTTCTTCAAACTGTAGCCACAAAGAGGCATTTGTTTTAACTAAATACTCCTTTTACCACTTTAGTTCAGTGCTAGATTTTAAGATACTACTCTGCGGGATATTTGTTTGGGAATTTTTGGGGGACGATTTAATCGGTGGCTGCCCGCCGCGGATACTGGGAACAGGGACAGTTGATTTGTCATTATTGGTACCTGTCTGTTCTTTTACAGCAAAGACTGAAGTTATTTTGTTCAACATCCTTTACTTGTTAACCACGAGGCAATTTGAATTGCAAACTTTAAACGAAAATGCCACAGGAAGTATACGCCAAGTACGAAAGGTCAATTACTAATATGCATGTCATCACTTTTCACAATGTAAGTTCCCGCAAAATCGAGACTATAAAAAATCCTACTAAACAGGACTGTAAATGAACTTCGTGTTGGACTGTCAAGTGCCCCGCGAACCGGTTCGAATCCCACTGGTACACATTTGTATTTTTTCATTCGTAATCAATTTTTTTTTTTAATGGGTGCATTAAGTGTATTCGACTCCAAAACAGCCAGCTTTTACTACAACGCGAGCTTCGGACATGGTGACCGGCGCAATCGACATTGTTACTGACAAATTACAATTTTTTTAATCGGTGCATCAAGTGTATTCGACTCCAAAACAGCCGGCTTTTACTACAACGCAAGCTTCGGACATGTATGACCAGTGCAATCGACATTGTTACTGACAAGTTACAAATTTGTACCGGACAATGACCGTGACTGGCCGCTTATTTCAAGGCTTGTGTTGGAACTCCGATAATAAATTCAATCAGTCGCTTTGCCAAAATTTTGTAGCATTGGCAACAATTGTTGCCATGTATGCCATGTAGAGTACTGATGTGAACACAATTTTAAAAGTTTTTCTGCAAACTGGGCGTCACAGGAATACATTTTGACCATTTGTATGATGAAATAAATGTGTTACCCTGATGTCCTGCGAGTCACGGAATTGCCCAGTGTGTTATAGAGACCAGTCTGTCCGTAACCTTTTCGTGTCTGTGCTTGAATGATGTCATGAAGCAGAGTTATTTTATTTATGTCGTTATATGGCATGCTATTATCATCTAATTTCTTTATACATGTAGTTCATAAAGACTGAAATTATGTAAAGCAAATAAATTAAGAGCTCATAAGTAATTTATAATTAAAATTTCATAGTTGGGACAATTTTTAGGCCTGACCTGTTTTGGGCAATTCCATATTGGAGAGGACTTGATGCCAAAAAATAATCTTCATAATTTAATTAAATAAATGATTGAAATCTATAGATTAATTACCCAATTTAACTAACAACAATAGTTTTCCCTAAAACAAGTTTTCTTTTTGTACTACACACCACTGGCAAACATTTTATATTTTAAGGTTAAAAGTTGAAAAAAATATGGGTAAATTAGCCCTATCTATATTCCCTGAATGTAAAGCAATATTCTGCATATTTCATTAGATTTGTAATGTCACTACCCTGACTCTCAAACATCAAATAGTTAGAAACAGTCAATACAAAGCATAGAGACTGAAATATAATTAATAGAAAAATGTGTTTGCCACTGTAACGTCAGTCACAAAAAAAGTAGCATTTTTTGTGCATAAAAAAAATCTGAGGGTATTCCAACATGTCATTCATAATTTTCTTGCTACTTGCCAAGGCAAACCTTAAAAACATCCCATCAGTCCTTGATATTATATGAATGTAGTGTGAGAGTGGAATGAAATTGGTAACATCAGTCATGGAAAAACAGGAGCTGTAACATCAGTCACTTTTCAACCAGTGAGTTAAGACTAGGTCGTACTGAATTCTTTCTACATATATTTAACCCTTTCCCTAGACTTCCTCACATTTTAACTTAAACTTAATAAAAAGCATACACTATTGGTTCAAACAACGAGTAAACAAACTGAAATAGTAAAAAACTTCAGCAAAGATAGCCACCAAAAGTCGTCATTCACACTGTTTCTTCTTCTCCAGTTAGGCTAAACTATTGGGCAATAGATTGACACCCCCCCCCATAGGTGGCCTATTGTATTCTAAATAAGGTAAAACTTTCCTTATATATGAATATTCATGGTTTTTCTCCCACAATGCACAGTACTTTCTGATATCAGCAACTGAAGCAAAGAAACTAACGTTCCTTCCTTCGTCAAGGCAGCAAGCGTAATAGTTACAGAACAGTCGACAACAGACATTGAATGGCGTAATAATTCCCTCAAGTTGAATGAGGTGTTTGTTGATGCCCCGGCCATCAAAGGTATAGCTCGGTTCCACCACCTCCGTGTTAAACAGGGCAAGGTTGAGACATTCACTCTCGACTAGTGATGTTGCCAATTCTTCCGAAAAGACAGATGTTGCCGATTCTTCCAACAATACAGATGTGATCGAAATACCTGCTCAACATGCTGAAGCGATGGAGGCACCAATTGCAATAGATGATTGGTAGGCTGTCAAATACGATGGTGAACTCTTCCCTGGATATGTAGTCAAGAATATTCAGAACAGCAACTTTGAGGTCTCTGTTATGAAAAAAGTTGGTGCCTCATGGCAATGGCCATCCAAGGAGGATCAAATTTTCTATCACAAGTATCAAATGAAGAAGCTGCAACCTCCAGTCATGATCAATGCCAGAAATCACAGGGGTGCCACTTTCCTTGATTTTGATTAATTGGCGAATGGCAGTGGTACATATCATTCACTAGTGAGCAATGTAACTTTGAAAATGTTTTCAATATAGTTTTAACTTAACATTGGAACTAATGCAAGACTTCTAATATGTCTAATATGTTATGAATGAACTGTAAAATACTTACATATATCGAAATTGGTAACACTTTTCCAGTTACTGAATTAATGTTACCCTAACGTCAGTCACACACTGTCAAGTGACTATTCTGTAATTATCCTAATTATTGCACTTGTGTTTTCAACTTTTTTGTCATGTTTTACTTTCAGTGTTAAATTGTCTTGTTCCCCAGGATGAAAACTAATGTGTACCATGTTTTAAGTGAAGCTCCGTTTTGAAATTTTCACACCACCATTAGTTGTGCATCTGTAATGAAACTTGCAGCTACCACAAACAAGACAAACCTACTTATTACCTCTAACTACTTGTAAAAGATGTATGTAATTGAAATGGTGGGCATTTTACCTCATTATATTAGTACAAATCCAATTCTTGACAAAGTGTAACGTCAGTCACGTAACATCAGTCATGCACAATTATGTAATCATTCTTTTAATGTTGTGGTTTTCCAATTTAGTAATGGTTTCTAGAAATGTAGTTTCATGTTGCCATGTTACCTAGGACAGAAACATTTGCTAACATTTCATAAAGTTGACGTAATTTTTTAGCTGTTTTTTTTCGTGTAACGTCAGTCACGCAAATATTTTTAATCCCCATTCAGCAATACAAAAGAATATGATTTTTTTTTTTTAATGTCACCAAGTAGACTTGGGCCCCAGTATGCTTGATGCAAAATATAAAGAACTAGGAGGTACAGGTTTGATAGCCACACCACTGGATATGACCTCCAACCTCTCTGAATGTAACGTCAGTTATGTTGAAATTGTCAGTTTCGCCGAACAAGGGGTTGGTATCTACATGTAAGGCTACTATGTCTAAAATACAGTTTCCTATATCTGATGTGTCAGATCATTAAATGCAAAGACCTAACTAGTCAGGATTGTCACTGTTTAAAATGCCAGAGCTGTTACTAAAATAAATTAATGTATAAGCACCATCTAATTCACATCAGTTTATTATTTTTGTAATAACTTGTTTCAACTGTTTTTCAGAGGTCAAGCATACTCATTGTACCTAAGCGTGGCAAATGCCTGTCACATGACTAAAAAACATAATATGATGCACATCTGTGCTCCAAATAGTCATTATTTTTGCCTGAATAATGCACTGTTGACATAATTGAATTTTTTTTTTTAATATCAATATTAAGTGGATATGGTTATATAAAGTACTTTTAGGGACAAATCAAATGTATATATTTTCAGATAATACTTTGTTGGGTCATTCTGACTGAATGTCTTTTAATAGTGGCTCATATTTTATAAAAAGAACAGGCCTCCAAGAATTGAATGTTTGTTTATGGGATACGCAAAAATAATTAAATTTGCTTTGCGTCTATCAGGGGTGGGGAAAAGCCCTTTTCTCCCGGTCTGGGACCAATTCTCGATCTCTGAGACCGAAATTATTTTTTAAAAACGTGTTTGCCGGTCCCACTTTTGTCATTCTTGTCGGTCCGAAGCACCTGTCCATTTCTATTATTGGAACAAATTCTTATCCATCAAGTGGACAGGCCTGCCCAGACATCAGTATCTCATGCATGATTTAAAATAATAAATAAATAGTGGTAAATATGGCTAGTGGCAAGGCGTCTGTGATTTTGAAGTCTGCCTAAGTATATATCGTCAGTCACTGAAGTCGGACCTACAGTAGTGTCAATCCACAACCACTAGGCTAGACATTAATTTTGTCAAAGTTGCTGAGCCGATCAAGAGATTAAACAGACGTTAACAATAACACCATTCTTGGTGAGAGAGCCATCAAGGTATTACACTCCAATTAAAACAAAGGACCCAGAGTTTGCAACTGGTTACAATCAACACCTGTCAACACCTATGTACGGAGCTTTGTCGGGTCGAGTGTCCCAGTCCAAAGCAAGAGACTTTTGTGCAATACAAACTGCTTGAAATAGCATAAAATATACTGAAATAATCTATAAATGTATTTATTGTTGACTGTTCAATGTAGTCTATCCAATAATTATAAAGGATTTTAAAATTAACAAAAGGTTTCCACTTTTTTGTTAACAAGTGGGAGTAAGCAGAACAGCTACATGTACTGGTTATCTCAGGAGCCAGTAGAGGTCAAATTGGTTATCTCAGGAGCCAGTAGAGGTCAAATTTCGTCCAATCAGTGACGAGTTATTAATCTCTTTGTCTAAACATGTGCTAGCTCAGGTTGTCAAACGCTTCAACGGTGCGATCTTTTATTAATTTTCAGGACACAGTACTGAATATTCGTACTTTTTATACATATATGGGATTTAAATTCATAGCTTTTATTCCTTTTTTATATTATTTATTCCATTATGTAAAATATATACAATTTGTGGGGTGGGTGTTTTTTTCACTGATGTGATAATTAAAAAAAAGTGTGTTTTTTTTTCCTCCCCCCCCCCCCCCCCCCCCCGTTAATGATGACAACAAGCGGGACCGATTGACAATTTTATTTTTCCCCACCCCTGGCGTCTATACATTTTACTGCAATCTGATTGGTCCAGAGGTGCTTACTTTTTTTCGTTCATATCTTGATGAACCGATATAAAAAAAAAGCCACGCCTACTACCTCCCCCGACCCCAACTCGCACTACTTTCATAAAATATAAAATAAAAAACGAATAGGACAATACCTTCCAATATAACTAAATGATCCGTTAAAATGCACAGCAGCTAGAGGAATTGGCATCGCTTATCAAAATTATTATGTCATTTACAAAAAATCACCTGATTCAAATAATAGTGAATGAAACTTTGCCTTCTTACGCGACATATAAGCATATAAGTATCAATGGAGTTTACACAAACAATACTACAGGCGTATTTAAAGCTAAACAAAATAAATTCAGTTATGTATTGTTAAAGTATGCATATAAATTTAATTATAAGATTTAATAGCTATTATTTTTTGAACGAAAAAAAATGATGTGCACACTTTTGTATGATCTACTATGCGGAGTCATACAGTGTGCACATTGTTTTTTCGGTTCATACTTACATGAACCAAAAAATAATTGTGGTCAATTCTTAAATAACAGTGTTCGAGATTAACGATATCCCAATATCTCGGGGATACCAGAATTTAATGTTGGATACCAGACTTCAATAACCCAGTATCCCACAGGGATACCATTAGATACAATAATGTAGTGCTGACATCGACACAGTCTTCTGTTCAGCGCTACGAGATGAGGCATATACCCCATGTGTAGCAAAAACAAACTTCGGTGTTCTGTGAAAAAACATTCACACTTTGTTTGGAACACTTACTCGACATCGTTGATATATATTAAATTAATTGTTAATACAATGCAGATTAACAATTATCAAGACTAAAAGCGTTCTTTGGCAGCCATGACAGATAAAACGAGAATCTCATGAGAATGTGAAATATCCATACATGAAAATATATAATCTACTTTTTGTAATTTTAGTTTTTATGATTTTTCTTTTTCTTTTAAAACTTAAACTTAATAGTTTGTTTAAAATTATGAAAAATAAAAACATACTAACATTTAAACTGCATTGTCTGCTCTCGGAACTTTTTTGACAGAGGTCAAGGTAAGTAGACCAGTATTTATTTTAATGTGGCGAAGCATTGTAATAATATAGATAATTTTTTATTTTTTTGCATGATGTCACTTTACATCTCTTTACAAGAACAATAAACTGGGTGAATGACGTTTCTGTTTTAAGAATGCTGGAAACATTTCAATACCAAATTGCTATAGAATTTTTCTTTTCTTTTTTTTAACATTACTAATGCACTTCACTCTGAAGAAAATCTTGTGATTAAAAAAACTGTACTATTTACGAAATATAGATTTCAAGTCACATTACTGTAGGATATTTATTGTGTACAAAGCCAAAATAAGGGTGCGAAAAGTGACCGTTGTCAACCGTAGTAATTTTTTAAAATACTTACAGTGCTAGCCGTTTACTAGTAGTGTAGTGGTAGAATGTCATTTTAATACTGTATAATACTTTATTTTCGCGTGTGAATGAAATTCGTGAAAATATATTCCACGCTTAAATAAACTTTTTATAAAGGCCGACAAAAAAATATTATAATATGTAGTTTCGTTCAACTATACCACATTAGTTTCCGATGTACGAGGCTAGTAGTAACAAAGCAGTGCTCCCTCCTGTCACAGAACAAACCACAAAACACAAAAGCTGTTTAAAACTTTAAATCAAGAACACGATTGTAAGTACATACATGATAATAAAAAATACTAACACTAAAAAGCTTTATGCTGTTTTCCTTCGCATGTGCTAGCGATCAGTTCATCGGACAGAGTCTACACATGTTCAACGACGGAAGTAAACATGCATTATCACAGTATATTAAAAATGTGGAAGTGAAAAAATCTGGACTGGGCTATGTTCAGATGTTTCACAATTTTATTTTTATTTTTGGCCTGTTAGCCAATCACAAACCATTTTGAACTAGTATTTGGACGGCAATAAATATTGTTTCAATCAAACTTAAGTTACTGAGTAGTAGTAGCTTGTGCCTTCAAATTTCGTTTCGTTTGGTTTTCAGTTTTTGTTTTTATAACAATTATAAGGATTAAGAAAAACTGTATGCGGTAAGCACCTTCTGTAAGCTTATTAACTTGTAAACAATAAAGTCTTGACTGGTTAAAGCAGAAAAACTATTGTTTTATGTGTATAGCACTTGTGTGTACATGCAAGATTAGTTCTACAGATTAGCGTAACAATCGGCAAAACTAAGTTCCGTTTTTAAAACAAAATTATTGACATCTGTACTTCGTTTTTTCATTGATGGGGGTTGGGAGATTCTCGAAAATAAATGTTCGCGAATTGACCCATTTTCATTACATCGCGAAAATTTGATCCCACGAAAATAAAGTATTCTACAGTATTAGTGTGTATTTTGTGCATTATTGTAGTGGCTTATCTCAGATCTGAGATGAAGAACTGTAAATAATGTTAACTTTGTGCTAGTAGTGTAGTCTTAGACTTTAATTAATCAATTTATTGTTATTATTAGCACTGTATTACTATTAGTGATCGCCAAATATTCCTCATGAGCTCATCTCGGACAGTATATGGTTTTAAAATACCTACAGTTAATAAATAGTTTTAGGTAAGTAAAAAACAAATATATATATTACTCGACGCAGTTTCTGTGGTGCTCCAAAGAAGATAGCGGAGAAAACTACTTACAACCAACATGGTTGTCAAGGGATAAATATAGCCAGACGATATTGTACATTGCGAATTTTAAGGGCTTACCAATACATAAGACATCTTTATGGCGCCTGATGCGTGTCAGTCGTGAAGAAACTTAAATATATATACAACTACAACTTTATTTGAACGAAACATGCGATAATATTGCCGGGAAACGTGCCGCTGCGGCGGCTCTGCTACGAAGAAACAGCATCCATATCCCGTAATGGTAACCGAGACGTAGGCGAAAGTTTCCGCTACAATACCGTAACTAGGATACCATATAAGCTGTGTGGGTTTTTTTATCCTGTGTTTTTATTTTTTAGCTGAAACAATGAAAGTCGTCATTTACTGGTGTGAAGTTAAGAAACAGTGTCGTCCAAGTTTGTTATGATGTCATTTATGAATTTCATTTAAGTGGGATACTAAATTCTCAGGTGGGATACCAGATTTTGAAATTCAGGTAACCCTTGTTTTTGGGGGCGTAACCCGTTTACAGTCTATGCAAATAATATGCTAAATTTAATGTTCGAACGGAAATGTTACACTAAATTAGATTTGCGTGAACAATGCACAGATGAAGCAATCCGTCTCACAATTTTTAGAGGCCTGAAGAAAATCGCCCAAATAAAATTTTAGGGCGACTATAACACCATTATTTCTTAATATTTAAAGTTGTCTAAACAGGACTTTAGTCAGATCTGACAACCTAACGACTGCCAGTTATAGGGCCTGCCTCCAATCCTTATGAAGTTATGCATACCAACCCCAACCCCTCCCCCCCCCCCACACCCACCAAAACAACAACAAATATTGAAATGTAGGTCATCAAACTCATTAGTTGTAATTACTTATTATGTTGGAATACAAAACTTGTTTCTAATCCAAGCGATCATCACAAATAATATTTTACACTACAAAATTATAAAACATTCCATGACCTTGCCATTCATGAAGCCATGCTAGGATATTTAGTATGCTTATATTATATAAATTATAAAATAACTAACTGTGGCATGTTTGTTAGACGCGCACGCATTGAGATAGTAATCAATTGCATAAAAAGTGTGGTAAATTCAAATGCAAGTTTACCTTCTGCCACCCACCAAGTCCAATCACACGGCGATACAGATGGTAAAGATCGACTTCTCTGCCAGCTATGTGGGGAATACGTTCATAAGGTGTTCTGAAATTATGAAAAAACAAGATACTGATTATCTATTACAATAATCTTGTATAAAATGATTGATTGAGAACGTTTATCAAGAATATATTTACCCCCGGTTTTGATGAAATCTGTGTAAATCTTGTAAAAAGCTTTTGCGTTCCTCTTCATAAGTGAAAGGGTCTTTGTTCAAAAGGTTAGCCATTTTGAACATGAAATATGCAGAATATGCAATCTTTCAGTTGCTTCCAATATTCCTCGTATCAATATATGCCTTGAACGTAGGCGACATCGATACTACAACGCCGAAGTACTGGGTAAATCCTCAATATTTTGGGGATTCCGCATATCCAAGCAGACCGGACCGCAGTTGCGAGTACGCCGTCTCGATGAACGGTTGGTAGCTCACAGCTAACCAGCCCGATTCAGTACACAATCCGGTCGATAGTGGATGGTATCCTGACCAGAAAAGATATCCAGATCCCAACGTACGTGAATTTTAACCATACGAATCAACATTTATCCCACATAATTGTCCATACGTATCCGATTCAAGTAAAATTCCTAACAAAAAACATAATGAACATGCCAAGGAGCAATTGCGTCCTAGAGGGATAGTACTAATTGGTCAATATCTCGAAGCCATTAAGCAATATGGCGAAATCCATGAAGTTACCGGGTATTTCGGTGGAGAATGTGGGGCACGGATATTTCTTTCTGATATCCTTTCTTGTTTTTGCGTGTGCTTTATTGATATTTTAAGTGCATTAAAGATATTGAGGTGAACAAATAGGTGGTTGTACATTTTGTTTAAAAAAATACCCCGTCAATAAATATGAGCAAGCCAAGAACGACAACTTACTGTCCGTACTATCATTCTATAATTAATTTTTTTATAAATGTTTTTTGTTTGATTTGACGTAAGAAGAAAAGTAAAAGTGTTTTGAAAGTAACAAAAAAGTACTATTTCTGTGTGCAATTTACAAATCAATCGGCTCAGAAATGAATAACCTGAAGTAGATTTCATAGGATGAAAAAGCGTTCTCTGTGGGACACAAACTTTAGGCTACTTTCACCGATATTTTGTTTTACCCAAAAGTTTTTTTTCTTTTTGAATAAAGGCTCATTTTAATCTAGATCTGATAACAGGTGTTGGTAAAATGTGGAATGACACACACAAATAGGATAAAAGACTAAAGGTACCCAATGTATTATCTAATCTTACCGGGTTACAACTTACACTAGTTACAGGTACTGTACCGGTACCCATTTTTATATGCCCATATATGGGTGTTATTATGGTATGGTGTTGTACGTCCATCTGTTAACTTTTTCTTATCTGGACCATATCTTGCATACAGAAGTTTGTTTTGTTTTGGAGGCTTTCCAGACGGTTCGTCCACAGACAATTCGTCCACCAGCCGATTCGTCCACTCACCTCGGACAATTCGTCCACTCGATGACTGCATTTTTTTCAAACATATTAATAGTTATTTCTTTGACATTGTAATTGTTTCTTAACATTATTTTGTGGTATACTATAACCAAAAAAGTAAAATAGAGTTAGAATTCAACATTACTATCCAGTTTTTATTAACTGTTTGTATTCATTATCATGCGGATGATTCGTCCACGGACGATTCGTCCACTCGCTCATACACGATGTGGTAAATAGGTAATGCAAGCCTCCGCGTTGGAAGACTTTATTACCCCCCCGTCATGTTCTCCTTCATTGGCGTAAATTCTATCCACTGTACCCTCCCTTGTCACGTTATCCCCATATGCCTAATAATCGTGCTGGGGTGTTGTTAAACATTCATTCATTCATTCATTCATTCACTCACTCATTCCATCCATACAGGTAGTTAGCGGTGCAGCTTTGAAATAAGGCGTGTTGTTTTAGACGCTACTGGATCCAACTTGGTGAAACAAGCTTAAGCAGTAATGAGCCTGCATTGCTAATTACTTCACGATATCACAATAGAGTACACCTGTACACTTAATTGGTAAAGCAAACAGAAACCAAACAAGTTGAAAGGGAAGGGCTAAATATTATCTTTACTGGGCATATTGTACTAAAAACATCCTACAACATGTAGCGTGAAAGGCGTACATTATAGAAACAAATAATAACCGAATAAATAGAAACACCAAAGAATTATGTCTGCAGAGCATTGTTGCAAAAACATCTACCAAGCGTAATCTAATGCAATATAATTTATTTTCACCTTTGTAAATTTATGACACAGCAAAAAAATTACGGGGTAAAATATATCTAATAATTTATTTAGCCCCCACGTAGATGTAGTACACATTATTTAGGCCGTGGACGAAATGTACTGGGAAAATAAAAACCCAGTGGACGAATCGTCCGGAACTGATTTTGTGTAGTGGATGAATCGTCTCGAGTTCCTCAGTGGACGAATTTTCAGTGGACTTATCTGTATGCGAGATATGGTCCGGATAAGAAAAAGTTAACACATGGACGTACAACACCATACCATAATAACACCCATAGATGGGCATATAAAAATGGGTACCGTTACAGTACCTGTAACTAGTGTAAGTTGTAACCCGGTACGATTAAATAATACATTGGGTACCTTTAGTCTTGTATCCTATTTGTGTGTGTCATTCCACGTTTTACCAGCACCTGTTATCAGATCTAGATTAAAATGAGCCTTTATTCAAAAAGACAAAAAAACTTTTGGGTAAAACAAAATATCGTCACATTTCGCTACGGTATGTTTCGCAAACAGATTTTGTTTACGAGCCTGATGTTTTCCGAAGTTACATTGTGTTGGAATGTTTTTGTTTCATTCAGAATATACAGAGTCTACTATACCAAACACCCAATCGTCACTGTCAACGATGTCAACAACAGCTATCATTGCCTGTGCACGTACAAGTGTTAAATAGGAATGCTGGTTAACTCGCCCCACAGTCAACTCACCCCATAGCCATCTCGCCCAAAGCCAACTCGCCTGAGTGTTTGGACAACTCACCCCAAACTTTACAGTCCATAAATAATTGTGACAAAATAAAAAATTGACGTCTACAACTTTGGTGTCATTTTATTTATTAATATTATGGTGAAACTCTGCTATTACCACCGCTTATTAAATGGTTTTATATTGGGGAGATCTTAATATCGGATAAATAATAATCTATTACAATGAACTGTCAAGCCCAACTTAAAGAAGTTTGTGAGTTTGTCCCTTATGTCCTAAAAGGAATGATCAGGCAAGGCTTTTGGACTCCGGTTGGTGTGCATATTCAACAATATTTAATGCACATTAGCTTAAAATGGTGGTATATTAATTTTCAAAATGGTAACGATATGAGTTGATTAAATGGTGATAATTATGCCTTTAACTTGTTTTGTATGTTTATTTCTGTAGTGGATGTGATTATTGTTTGTATAGATTGCTGTCAGCTTAGTTGGGTTTTTTTAATTCCTCATCATACGGTCATAAAAGCACCTTATTCCAAGACCGGACTTTGTTAAAACATTCCAGATGTTTGACACTGTGGGTCCCGTGACAACATAATAATTAGAATTTAATTACAACAGTTTGTAATAAAACTAAAACAAGTTCTGTTTCCTTCTTTTGTGTTGTTATTATTGTTTGTATGATATGATAACATGTTTTTAAAGTGCAGTTTAAGTAAGTTCTGTTTTTAAAACGAAATTCGGTCGCGGGCCATTCAAAAGTTGTACAGGGCGAGTCAAAGTGTTGCTGTGAGTGGCCTGATTGGCCGGTCAAAAAATATCCCAAGTGCATACCCTGCTGGTTGGTGCAAGTGGTTTACACCTACCCATTGAGTTTTGCGGAGGACTCCCTCGGGGTTTGGAGTCGGTATCTGGATTAAAAATCCCATGCCTCGACTGGGATCCAAACCCAGTACCTACTAGCCTGTAGACCGATGGCCTAACCACGACGCCACCGAGGCCGGAGCACTGGCATAGGAAGCAGGGGGCTTCACTATTCTTGATCCAGTAGCAGCAGCAATGGTTTATATATATTTGTTTGGCACCTTCCAATGTCACTGACACAGTATTGTGCAACATATCGTTATTGATACCTATAATAACCATCAACTGTTATAGTCGCCATTATTTACAATTTAATGTTTGTAAATCCCCGGTCACACTGTCGAGGATCAGGACGCCGGGTTAGCCACGGATACGATTCGGCATCATTCGTGACGGTCCGTAGAGGTCCGTAGCTGTCCATATTAAATCCCTAATCAGTCGTAGTAATATTTGTATGTCCGTAAAAATTTTGAACATCACGGATTGAACAACCGTAGTACATCCTTAATGATCCGTAGAAGAACGTAATGATCCGTAATAAACCGTACTTAATCGTAGTAATTCCCGGCCTCAAGCCCCGGTCACACTGTCAAGGATCAGGACGCCGGGTTAGCCACGGATACGACCCGGCATCATTCGACATGACAATCCGTTGTGGTCTATACTGAACTGTAGTGACTCGTGGCGCTCCCCGTTTTTATAATCCTTGGTTTATCCGTCGAAACCCGTAGTTAAACTGTGGTGCATCCGTATGGGACCGTGGATAGACCACTATTCGGGGTCATCCGTTTTCATCCGTTTTCATCCATCGTGGATCTGGCCAGACGATCCTTAACAGTGTGACCGGGGCTTAATTAGGAGAGGGGCTTGTAAGTTGGATAACTTGTGCCCAATCCTTTTGTATTTTGTATGCAATAAAATATGTTTTCAATCAATATTATTTCCATTTTACATGATCAGACTTATTCTACGGGTTATCACTTAGTCGATCATGTAACAACATCCTGGTAATCTGTTAAAAACAACAATAGACCAATAATTTTATTTATTTATTTATTAGGCGTTCTTTTCAAAATATCGACTTGTATCTTTTTTTTAAATTACAATTTACATACAAAAAACCCTACCAAGAACCAAAACAATATAACTATTTTAATAATTACATACCATGACAAAATTAAATGGTAAATAAAGTCATTAAATATGGTTCCAAACTAAAACCTTGATGCAATGGTAATTATAATGATGTTGACTGCCATTGGTCGGCTATTAAAATATATACACTAAGAAGGCGTTTACTCTACAGTTTTAGCAATCTGATTAAAATTAGCTCTACTGGTCTCACCAGTAGATCTAACAGCATTGCATGGACTCCCATGTCCAGGTGACATTTCATCTATAAATAATTTGAATATCAACCAGTTAAACTTGGCCTTTTATAACGTTATTCGGGAGCATACAAATTCTAAAAATATCGGTCGAGACTATGCAATAGACGAACTTGGTCTATTTCAACATTGAAAAAATAGGTGGAAAAGTGCAGTAATAAACTCTGGATTGTATACTAGTAGAAACAGATTTTATGGCTATACCATCACGTTTTTTTTTTTTTCGTCTTGAAAAGAATTTTATATTGAAATCGGTTTCCGGCATACTTCGTAATTCACCCGAATCATTTCGTATACCCTCGGCATAATCCCGAATGTTTTCAAAGCACTGGCATGATTTTGCAAGTAAGGTTTTGATTGGTCGAATGAGTGTTGAAGGTGCACAATCATGGTGCATTATTAATACACAGTATATAAAACAAATACATCAACATTACAGTATTAAAAATAAAAAAACAAAAATACCATCTCAGTTATTAATAAAGGGTCTAGACTGTGGCGACCGATAGTCAGGAAAAAAAGTTTGTTTTATTTAACAACGCCACTAGAGCACATTGATTTTTTTTCTTATCATCGGCTATTGGACGTCAAACATGGTCATTCTGACACTTTTTTTTTTAGAGGAAACCCGCTGTCGCCACATAGGCAACTCTTTTACGACAGGCAGCTAGGGATCTAACCACGACGCCACCGAGGCCGGTCCGATAGTCGGGAGGCCAATATGAAAAAAACATGAGTTCTATCCCGGATCAGATCACTGACTATACAGAGACCGGACCCGGGATGGCCATGTCTGAAATAGGGGCATGTTATAAAGTACACACACACACACTCTCTCTCTCTCTCTCTCTCTCTCTCTCTCTCTCTCTCTCTCTCTCTCTCTCTCTCTCTCTCTCTCTCTCTCTCTCTCTCTCTCTCCCTCCCCCACATTTTGGTTGAGTGTAATCATCTGAAGTCGACAAGAAATTATATATTTGGCAACAGAAATGTTGTAGAATCTTTTAAATTCCACCCTGAATTAATTTCACTGGCGTTGGAAGTGCCCTCTTTCCCCCACCCACCCAATTTTCAGATATTTTTTCTTTATAATAGTGTAAAAGTGTGTAAATATAAAAGTGTGCCCCTTCCCACTTTTTGGCATCTTCCAACGCCACTGAATTTTAAAGTTTTTAAAACACTGATTTGTATACAAAATTTAAAAATATACTTACCTTAATATTTGTATTGTATTGTACTTTCCACAGCTCTTTACACTGTGGTTTTACATAATTGTATAAATAATATTGCCATATACTTACCTTTTTATGACACCCAATAACCGATGTGTGTATTTGTCTGCTGGGGTGTCGTTAAATATTCAGTTATTCATTCAGCTCAATTGAAACCCAATCTAAGGCGGACCCAATAAATTGAGCTGTAGGACAAAATGTCAATGGTCAAAATGTTAGTGGGGAAAATGTCAACAGTCAAAATGTCAACTTTCACATTATAAATGTGTAAAACAAACACACAAAAAAAAAAGCAAAACACCCCCCCCCCCCCCCCCCCCCCATATATATATATATAGCTAATCTATTTCCTTTAACCACTGTTTGCACACATTTATTTGACAGAACTACATGTGTAAAGATGTATACTTATCATTGTTTTTACCATATAACCATAAAATCCATGATGTTTAAATAATAATGTTTTCTCTTATTGAGTTACGCGACTGGTATATCAAAGGCCGTGGTATATGCTATCCTGTGTGTGGGATGTAGCATATAAAAGATTAATTGCTACTAATGGAAAAATGTTTAGCTGGTTTTCTCTCTGAGACTATATGTCAAAATTACCAAATGTTTGACATCCAATAACCGATGATTAATAAATCAATGTGTTTTAGTGGTGTAAAAAAAAAAAAAAAAACCCCTAACTTATTGAGTTATTTGGACTAAATGTGTCATTATTTAATTCTGAGTACGAATTAATGGAGTTTCTTCAGGAAACATTGTGAAAAGATCCCTATTTCGCTGGAGTGTATGCTGCTCATTTTGTGAGCGGCCTCCAAGGCAACGATCCTCGATATATTCGAGCGAATGCTGGATGCAAGCATATTGCAGCTTATGATGGCCCCGAGAATCTCCCTGTTTCCAGAATGTTTTTCTATGCCAGATCAATAATCCTTCCAGTTTCTAGAATGTTTTTTTCAACGCCAAGGTAGGCAGATAGATCTATAATCCATCCAGATTCCGGAATGTTTTTCAACGCTAAGGTAGACGGACGTTTAGAAATGAGCGTCAACGCTAAGTTTTTTTTATAGTAATTTGTGATTGTAATGCAATTATTATATCGTGAACTACATGCTCATAAGAATTGCAATGAAACAATTTGATATACTAGCAGAAACAAAGTTGGATGAAAAATGTGTACAGGGCATGACGTGACCTATGTTTTGCAACAAATCAAGTCGTCATTATTTGACAGGAAAGAAATAGGTGATATTTTAATGGACCCATCATGAGGATATTTCTGATTCAGTTTACTTTCAATTTGTACTAAGATAATATTTTTAAACTGTTTACGCCAAGTGGCTCACATTAAAATTGTGACGTACTGAATTGTGAATTGTGCAAAACTGGTGCGTGAAATCGATTAACGGGTATTTATTTATCACAAAATTTTAAAAAAGAAGAAGAAAAAAAACCCTATCTGTTTATGCTGTACCTAGTGGGACCATTTTCTTGCCAAATGCTACCCTCATGTCAAATTCACTATACTGGAGTTGGATGCCATGGAGTTCAGCAGTATAATCAATATATCAATCTACAGTCATAATCGGCATCTTGCTGTTTCAGCACCAAACGAGTGTAACAATTGTCCCTAATGTTATGTAGACCTGTTTTCAGGAGTATCTTGCTTAGCTAATATCTCAGAAAGCAAATATCTCTTATTTATTTATCTAACTAACCATTAAGAAAGTAATTGCGTAATGTGACATAGTTATTATCTTATACATGTATGTGGAACGACGTTATGGTATACTCCATTACACTACAAATAGCAGTCCAAAATCTGACCGATTCTATATACCATTCTCTTCAATTCATGTGAAAGAAATGGTAAAAGCATCTTGTTAACGACAAAATATTTTAATGTTGAAACTGTTGCTATATGTAGTATCTGAATGAGTGCTCAATCATTAAAGTTCTGAGGATGTTAATACCCAGTCAAAACATTTTGTTTTCCGTGTGTAGATAGTTGGCATCTGATAAAAAGAAAGAAAGAAATGATTTATTTAACGACGCACTCAACACATTTTTATTTACGGTTATATGGCGTACTAATATATATATATATATATGATAACAGATAAGTTGATTAAAGTATACCTACTTTTATCAGATGACCGGCCTCGGTGGCGTCGTGGTTAGGTCATCGGTCTTCAGGCTTGTAGGTAATGGGTTCGGATCCCAGTCGAGGCATGGGATTTTTAATCCAGATACTGACTCCAAACCCTGAGTGAGTGCTCCGCAAGGCTCAATTGGTAGGTGCAAATCACTTGCACCGACCAGTGATCCATAACTGGTTCAACAAAGGCCATGGTTTGTGCTATCCTGTCTGTGGGAAGCGCAAATAAAAGATCCCTTACTGCTAATTGGAAAGAGTAGCCCATGTAGTGGCGACAGCGGATTTCCTCTCAAAATCTGTGTGGTCCTTAACCATATGTCTCACAAACGAGGCAAAAGGACAATAACGACACCATAACGATACGTTGAGCGACAGTTAGTCGAACGTGTAGTTAAGTATCGTTATAGTGTCGTTGGAAGCATGTCGTAACATGGGAAATCTCTGTGTCGTTTGGTACAGAGGTGTGAAATAGATACCAAACGCATCTCAGAAATAAAATTTTATATGACCTATTATATTATATTAAGTTTTTATCGTACTTCTGGGCCGCTTTTAGTGGCTTGGATAAGCATGATAAAAGTCATATTGCGTACTATATTATGTAAATGTACAGGTTTACAGAACATAACATATATATTTACTTCAGTCGATATTTCGTTAAAACTGCACATAAACTGTATGTCGCAGTGTAGTGTGTACCATAACGTTCATGTACTCCATCGTCCCTTATTAAATCTAACTGACACGTAGGTCAAAAGTGTGATTCTTGTGCAAGGCGTGCTTTCTAATAGGCCTTGGTGTTGGTCGTATTTGTGTATTCACATTATCTGTACAAGGCACATTAGCTTAGTAAATGGTTTAACGTGTCCATATACCACTAGGGTTTCGAACACGCCTATCCCGAGTCCGGTCTCCGATAGGATCGGGGGTCTGACTCGGGACAGGGATAGCTGACACATTAAGCATAGCAAGTGATGGTTATCGTAAAAGAAGACCAAAATTCACCTCAAATGAATTGGAGGCCTTGGCAGACGCTGGGAGTGATTCTTAAACAGCTTTGTCTATTGTAATCTTGATTCATTATCACAATGTACATGCTACTTGTATTTATGATAACTAATAAAATGTTCAGACGAAGCCACCTTAGTTATTGAAGTGCGTCCATAACAGTTGCCCCCGGGTAGCTACTCCATTTTTTCGCATCGTTGACTTCGTGATCTACCACCTCATCTTGTGCGTCATTTGTGTCATCGATGATGTCATTTGGGGATCTGGGATCAAAATATCTTTGCAAATGTTCTCAAGAACAGCAGTTGCAGCGATGACAAGGACACGTGCTCTGGAATAAACATGCATCCTCCAGACTTATGTAGGCAGAGCCATCTTGATTTCCACACACCAAATGCCCTCTCGCAGGAGCTTCTAGTGGTTGTATGGGCTCTGTTGTATGCTCTTTTTTTGTCGTGATGCCGGCTGCAAGAACGGAGTCATTAGCCATGGTCTAATAGGGTATCCTAAATCCCCTAATAACATACCGCCATAAACTTGACCATTCTCAAACAATTCCGCAATCCCACTATTTCTCCATATGAATGCATCATGTGTCGCACCAGGCCATTTTGCCACGATGTCCAAGAAAACACCATTAGCTGACACTATGCACTGAACGTTGCTAGCATGGTATCCTTCGTGGCTGAAATACAAATGTTCGTCGCGTGAAGGGCCTTGCACTGGGATCAGAGTTCCATCTAAGGCCCCGAGAACGTTGGGGAAATTTGCCAATTTAAAGAAATCTTCTTTTGTGTTTCTCATTTCAGCATCCGTGTAAGGGAATTTTACATGTACGTTCTGCAATTTGTTAACAATAGACTTTGAAACTGCGTGTATGCACCTAGAAACGGAGTACCGGTTAATACCATGTACATCACCTGTTACTGCCTGAAAACCTAATAATAACGTAGGGCTGCTACAATTTGTATCAATACCGGCAACGTACCACTTCTGCGCGTCTGTCTCTCGAGATCCACTTGCAATGCACTGCATAGATACAATATTCCTCTCCTATCCATTCTGTATCTATCTTGTAATTCAATGTCTTCTTCTATAAGGGCCATTCCCTAGCATCACAACCATCGCAGTTATTATTTTGCAGGATGTCGAATGTTGACATCGAATCGTACGATTAAAACAATATTCCGTGTTTTTTATGCTCCTCTACGACAAACATTTTACTTTACGACAGGGTAGGAACTGTTGTTAATATAACGATATCGCTAGTAACTCACACCCGGAACGACACTTTCTGGCACATTAACTGTTCCTCCACGACGTCTTAACGATGTTGTTATGTACGATAGCTTCGGGAACATGGCCCCAGAACTGCGACGATGACAGCAAGCAACACGATAGGACGTCATGGAAGGCCTATCCATCCGATGACGGTCATCCGTCGACTCAGAACGGCTGGACTCCGATAACATCATGACACCGCGACATCGTGCTGCGAGACTACAGTTTGCTCTCCAGAATGGTAATCATCCACCAGCCTTTTAGCGGAGCATTGTTTTCTCAAATAAGTCCCGTTTCTCTGTCTTCTTTGCCGATGGAAGAGCACGTGTGTACAGGAGACTCCACGAACGGTACGCTGACGGATGTGTGAGGGAACGTGATCGGTTTGGCGGCGGTTGTCTGATGGTATGGGAGACAATCAACTGTGATTTCAGGAGTGATCTCTTCATTGTCCACGATGCCCTTACAGCCCAGCGTTATGTTGACGTTATTCTAAGTCCAGTTCTCTGGCCACTTTTGCGCCGTCACCGAAGACCAGGAGGTCCCCTTCTGTTTCAACAAGACAATGCCCGTCCACATACTGCAAGAATTACCCAGGCATTCCTGCAACAAGCCGGTATTACCGTTATGAACTGGCCCGCCGTTTCACCGGATTTTAACCCGATTGAACACATGAGTTGCAGGAGGAGTGTAGGAACATTCCTGTGGCTTATTTGAGATGTTTGTGTCAATCCTTTCCCCGTCGTCTTCACGCATGCTCAGGGGCCAATGGTGGACACACCAGATACTGACCTTGATATGGGGGGGGGGGGGGGGGGGGGTGGTTGACCTTTTCGATTACGAATGCAACTCGATTACTGATGATAACTGGCCATGTTTCCATGTGAATGTATCTCATGAATACCAGTCATTAATGTCATATTACATTATCCATCAATTCATTAATAGTTTGTCGTTATTTGCAATGAAAAGTTGTTTTTTGCGTTTTCATTGTGTGTTAGTATATATATATATATATATATATATATATATATATATTAAAAGTTTCTCTGAATCATCAATGCAATCTCGTGTATTTAATACCATCAAAACAGAACATTTCTCTGAAAGGGGGACCACCATACTTGTTAACTGCTTGGTTGAAATGTAGAAATATGTTGCTGGAAAACTTAGAATGAAATACTTTTCTAGTGATGCTTTTAGTTTATGTACTGGTATGCATCTGGTTACAAATTCATACAAGAGTGATCCACTATTTGCGTTGGATTTTCAGTTAACTTATTATTTCATTTTCCCTCTTCATTTTCGAGGGGGGGGGGGTGGAGGGAGGCGGGGTCACGAAGTTTCTTATTTTCCATTTCAGTAAAATGGTGAAAATGTTTCATGAATAACTCGGCCCTTGTGGAACTCTTGTTTTATAGGATACATACTACACGGCGGTGTCTCTTAGAGGTACAAGCAACCATTTGCTGTCCCACACTCGACCATTGGCCATGCCAGAGATTGGGTGTGGGAGAGACGTGCCTGAACCGTAATTGGATAGAGGCACATTAATAGACTTTACGCTACGCTACAAGCAACCACCTACATTAATTGTAGCGATCAAATGCAAAGTAAAAAGTCCTTTAATAGTCCTTTGGGCATTAGATAAGATATTGTAAGGTGAAATATCAGATTTGTCCAAAACATTGAGTACGAGGCTTGAGGTCATACTTTGTAGCACTATATCCCAGTACTGAAGCACTATTGAAGGACTTTATTTCCATCTTCCAGCCTTATGAATCTATACTTTCAGAAAGAAAGAAAGAAATGTGTTATTTAACGACGCACTCAACACATTTAATTTACGGTTATATGGCGTCAGACATATGGTTAAGGACCACACAGATTTTGAGAAGAAACCCGCTGTCGCCACTACATGGGCTACTCTTTCCGATTAGCAGCAAGGGATCTTTTATTTGCGCTTCCCACAGGCAGGATAGCACAAACCATGGCCTTTGTTGAACCAGTTATGGATCACTGGTCGGTGCAAGTGGTTTACACCTACCCAGTGAGCCTTGCGGAGTTATTCTTTCAGAAGACACATGCACATTTCTGGCACAAAATGGTCACTTAGTTGGTATGTTTGGTTCATGTTGCGTGTAACAAAACAATGTATTAAAACAAAATGAATATAATTAATTATATGTTTTAAATAAGATTACAGATGTATAAATTCAGTGGCCCGAAAAAATTCCCAATTATTACTAAAATCGTGCTATTTTCCCCATAAACTAAATGAGGGTTGCTAATAAAAACATTAAATAAATATATTAAATGATGTCTCACACACACACACACGCACACACACACACACACTTTCTTGCAGGTATGTTAAATGTCAGGCGTCACACTTTTTATTGGTGTACTGTCTGGATGTGTTGATAAGCTGCTTATAAGTTTTATCAGTAAACGTTAACATTATCGGTAATAGGAATTGATTTGGTATATTAGAACCTTTACCACTGGTCCCTGAACCGGAAGGAAACCGCTTAGAGTGGGAGATGTTGGCGAGTGTTGTTGTTGTCTTACACGTGTATATTATTTGTGGGAAAAGACGAACGTTAAATGTATGTGTAAACAATGGAACCTGATTTAATTCAAAACTCTGTCCCAGTTATTGATGATAACAGCTATGGACCACGACTTAAGAAACTACGAATAACGGATAATGTTCGAGAATTGCAGACAGTGTTACGTGATAAGTGGGTCTTTAATTGTTATCTATGAATTTCAGGTTGGGAAATAGTTACGGTATTGTAACGGAAACTCTCGCCTATGTCTCGGTTAAACAGAAGACCGTGTCGATGTCAGCGCTACGTTATCGTATGGTATCAGGTCGTTTCGCCCTTATTCCCGATCACCCCGTGTCGTTTCGCCCTCATGTTTATGTTTGTGAATGATGAATAAATTTGTTTACGTGTTACAAATCAGATATAGGTTATCAATTTGTAACCCTTTATCAACCATAAACACCATTTATATATGCCCCTCCCCTCACACCATCCCAGTTCCTACGGGCCTGATGTATTTTATATTAATAAGTACAAAGACCAGCCTACACAGTGATATTGTCGATAGGACATATTAGTTATAAAGTGCTTTGGTGGGGGTGGGTGGGAATTGCGAATTTGCGAAATTGGCATCTGTAATATCCATTGACGTGTCATGTTTACATCTATGCTGAAGAAGATTTATGATGAAATATTAAAAGGTCCATTTGCTTCAGTTTACATTTAAATACATGCAGTTTTCTGCTGTCTGCCATTTTGGTTTTTTATGGAATACTCTTCAAGAGGGGTGAAAGATTCTAAAATATTAATATAAAATCAATGATCTCTAGTGGTATCTTTAAACAATCAAATAATATTAATAATAATATGACGTCATCACATTTGCATTTATATCATAACATGTTATTACATTCAACGGTTGTTAGATTAAGTCATATCCTTTCACCCCTCTTGTAGAATATTCCATAAAAAGTCAAAATGGCAGCCGGCACAAAATTACATGCTTTTTGCCCTATGCGATCTCAGCGAAATCGATACAGGTGACATGGTTATCATCTAGTATGTGGAATCCATGCCATTGTAATTGTTTTTTCAAGATTTCTGTCTCGACAAAATGTGGGAAAAATCTAACGAAAAATAAAGGTAGGAGCAATTTATTGTAGTTGTCCACATTTTGTTTCGGACTTTACTTTTAAGTCTACAACCTTGTTGCCTGTTAGGTGACTATTACGACAAAATTATGGGTAAAATTATTTTTATATACCAAATTTTGCATACTAAAACCACCCCAATACATAGGGGCGAAACGACTCATAATGGAGGACGAAACGACTCATTCTAAGGGCGAAATGACTCGGGGCGAATGGGAATAAGGGCAAAACGACTCTGGGTCAAATAGGAATAAGGGAGAAACGACCCGGATTCTTATCGTATCTAGTTGGGGAAACTGTAATATTCCAAAACGTTTCCGAATTCGGAAAGTTCCGGTAGGAACTTCAGGGTTTCTACAAGTTCTAGAATTTGTATACAATCCACAAGCCATCGGAATCATTGGGATCAGTGATTTAAAAAAATTCACTGGCTAGCCCTACTTTACTTAAAGGCACTCAGTCACGGATTTAGTGGCCTTATTGGTCTAAATATGGATTATAAATAGAAATTGCATTCATTTGGAATACCAAAACTCGTTATTGTATCATCCAAAACATTTTAATTGAATCACGATCGAGGGAATTCCATGACATGCAGTTACATTTTTAAAATTTGGAACTCTTTTTGTGAAAAGCGTACAGTAAAACCGACTCGTAGTGATGAGGCTATATATACGACAGCCGTGTAATGTATCCTTGAATTTCATTTTGTATAAATGACCGCCATGTATAAAGACTTGGCAAATGAGGGCCGGCAATATACATGGCAAACTAATTAAAAATATTTCATGACAAAATAAAGGCAAATATGCTGAAATAAAATAATAAACAGTCGCAACATGAACCATTGTTTTTTAATTTTTATTATGATTTTTTTTTTACGGAGCTACCGTACACAGTATCAGTGCAGGCACGTGTGCATGGAATTTAGCAGGAGCAGGAGTCTAGACAGTTACAATCCTATAGTGCTCGGTTCGAAAACGGGTAAAATGTTTCCCAGCGTCGCCAATGTGGCCTTCGCCCAGCCTGTAGTTTTTTGCAAAACGTTTGTAAATTATTTTGACTGATTTGCAAAGTGGTCATTCGGTTTAATACATAGGTAAAAAAAAACCAGTGTACTGTCGCATGTTTTGCCGTCAAAAGGTTCGCTTAGTTATAACTTAACCCAGTTAAATCCAGTTCTATGTGCAGGGGCAAGTTCAACCTGCTGTTTGTGTGTGTGCATGCACACATGTTAATCTTGCAATTTTATAGCCAAAACACCCCAGATAAAACACTGCCCCCTCCAACCCAACAAAGGTAGTTGTAGGCTAATAATAATATTAATTTAAAAAAATCTTTTTTGAATGTTTTTATTAATTTTTAATAATTTACTTACATTTTTGTTTTTCTATTTACCCTACATCGCAGAGGACAGGCAAGTGTTCTCGTTACACAAGCTTGGTAAATCGTTTTGACACTGCGGTTATTCAGAGGGATGCCATGTTGTGTGACGTATTAATTTTGAGTCACGTGACAGGCATCCCTCTGCATCTGCTCTCCAAATAGCTGTTATTTGTCTCTGAATTATGGACCATTGACATAATTCCATTATTTTTATAAAATATCAATAATAAGTGGGATATGGTGGTCATGTAAATGGTTCAATAAAGTACTTTTAGGTATGGATCAAATGTATATATATTTTCAGATAATACTTTGATGGGTCATTAATTAGGTCAACCATTAAAGTTTTACTAAATAATAGTAATAATTGGATATCACCTAATGAAGGAAATGGAACTTAAACACACTAACATTGAGGGATGGGGGGACAGGATTTTCATATAATTTACAAAATAGACATAACTGCAACACTTCTTCTTTTTTTTCCTTCTTTTTCACTAGCCTTCTGGCATGGCATTAGTAGTTATTTACTAACCCAACATTGAATATCACAAGCCATGGGAGTCAGGCTAAAGCCCTGATTGGTACATTCAGAAATGTTTCTCAATTTATTTGCGGGAAGTTTCTTAATATTGAAACCACACATATAATTTTGTTAGATTAGGCAACTCTAAGATTAGCTATCATTGACATTATAAAAAGGAAATAAAAGAGAAGAGTGCTGCCCACTGGCCTTCTTGATAAACCAGAGCCTGGAGATTCTGTCATGGCTAGAGCTGGGCGGTATACCGTATATACCATTCGGTATCGGTATTATGTCAATACCGATTTACCGTACCGAGCAAATTTCAAAATACCGAAATTTCGGTATTGAAAAATGGGGTGGTATAAATCAGACGAGAGCCTTGTGTATGGAATTTAATTGTATTTAGATGAAATTAGCGGGTGAGCCATAACACAGGCATGCATTTAAAGCCGAGTATACCAAAAATAGCGCTCGATATCAGTATCATGTCAATACCGAATACCGTACCGATACCGAGGTAAATCACCCCTAAAATACCGATATCGATACCGAACCTCAAATTTCAATACCGCCCAGCTCTAGTCATGGCAAATAGAGGATTCAATATTGAAGATATGCTGGCCGTAACTAAATCCTCACATTCAAACATTTCTAAAAGTTGAAAAACAATTTAACAAATCAGAGTTGGCTAAAACAAGAAAAATAGCTTTCTCCGTATCAACATAAAACATGCAAATAAGCGATTAAACAAATTTCACATATTGGATTCCACTGATATTAAAGCCAATGAATTATTTTATGTGTACCACTGTGACAAACTTTATGCCTCCATTGATTCAGTAGTAAACTGTCTACAGTTATAATCTGGTCTCGGAAGGCCAACCGTTTGGAAAATCTGATGAACATTTTTATAAAATCTTTCATGTCATCTCCAGAGTTGAAAATTAACATGAAACCCAAGGTCGCCAGCCAGGCCAGTTGAAGAAAAATCTTACTTGTCCTTCTTAAATTCAACTAGACCTCCAATTATCACATCCACTGGAATTTAACTGCACAGCTAAAATTAAAACTAGAGTGTTTTTTGTTGAAAAATAACCGTTTGCATTAAAGAAAACCAATGAATTGAGGTTTTAACTTCATTTAATGAATAAAGTAAAAATTCATATAAAAGCATGTTATTAAGTTTTAAACCCATACCAACTCAAATAAAACTTTAAAAAAGAAAAAGAAATCCAGTATAAATAAACATGTTTCTTTACAAAGTACCATTAAATTAAACATATTAAATCTCATTTTTAATACAGGGTAAAAGATAATGCAGTACAAACAGACTAAAGGTAGAACTCTGCATGCTTTAGTAAACTAGTCTGGGAGTGGCAGTCCTCTGTGGCAATGCAAGAGGGATGGAATAAAGTTTGTGGTGTGATGCAAGAGCGGTGAAATTCCCAGCAAATGATTTCCTCGGGAGTGGATGTTCTCCAAGATAGAGATCCGTGGAATCATCCACTATTTTGCCAAATGCCCATTTGACTGCTTTGTTCAGAAATACGTCCCTGATCATGTATTATGGTTGTGTCATTCAGATTACCTTGGATGTTCCATCATTTGCCTTGAAACTTGTATCACAAAAAAAAAGTTAACCTATGCAGTTTGTTGGTAATTTGTAAAGAATTTTTGTTTTAATTTACACTGCACCCCCAATAAAATGTTATTTGAGATGGTATGGGTTCAAAACTTAATAAATTAATATGTTTTTATAGGAATTTTATCTTTATTCATTATGTTAGTGCTGTCAAAATATAGAACATGTTCGATGTCTTCTGCTGCCAGATCTGTTGTTTGCACCAACAATGACTCAGTGTTTTGTCACATTCGATTCAGTATCGGTGTGTTTCTTTTTTTAACTAATACTATACTTGCCACACATAAAAATATTAAAATCGATGGCTGCCCAATGGACTACCTTTCTAAAATTCTTAGTCGCCCATAGCCAATAAAGTCACCACGGGCGACAGGTCGACTGCTACTTTTCAAACCTGCATCACCATCTGGACAGTTGTTGCGACACTTTGTTTTTTTCTATCTTCACAATTGAGAGTGTCTATGTTCACTGTTTTTAATTGACGTCTTTGTTCTGTTTGGGTACCGGCCTCGGTGGCGTCGTGGTTAGGCCATCGGTCTACAGGCTGGTAGGTACTGGGTTCGGATTCCAGTCGAGGCATGGGATTTTTAATCCAGATACCGACTCCAAACCCTGAGTGAGTGCTCCGCAAGGCTTAATGGGTAGCTGTAAACCACTTGCACCGACCAGTGATCCATAACTGGTTCAACAAAGGCCATGGTTTGTGCTATCCTGCCTGTGGGAAGTGCAAATAAAAGATCCCTTGCTGCCTGTCGTAAAAGAGTAGCCTATGTGGCGACAGTGGGTTTCCTCTAAAAAACCAGTGTCAGAATGACCATATGTTTGACGTCCAATAACCGATGATAAGATAAAAAATCAATGTGCTCTAGTGACGTCATTAAATAAAACAAACTTCTTTTTTTTGGTTCTGTTTGGGGGTGGGACAGGACGTAGCCCAGTGGTAAAGAGCTTGCTTGATGCACGTTTGGTTTATTATCAATCCCTGTCGGTGGGTCCATTGGGCCTAATCTCTTTCCAGCCAGTGCACCACGACTGGTATATCAAAGGCTGTGGTATGTGCTATCCTGTCTGTGAGATCCCTTGTTACTAATTTAATGGAAAAAATGTAGCAGGTTTCCTCTCTAAGACTATATGTCAAAATTACAGTACCAAATGTTTGAGTAATTATTAATTAATCCATTTGCATTAGTGGTGTCATTAAACAAAACAAACTTCTTCTGTTTGAATTTCTCGTGAGATGGTTAATGGTAGATTGGCTCATACCTGACAGAAATGAATGATGGAATCAGATTCCCTCCCAGTAAAAAAAAAATTACCCACCTGTTTCCTTCAGTGTTTTGACCACAAGTTTCTGATGTTTTCTTATTTCTGGATTGCAGGAGTTTATATTTAAAGGTTTGAGGTTGGATGTTGGGCTTGTCTCTTTTGGTCCAAATAACTCAAAATTAACACCTGCATGATGGTATTGTATCCAACCATCCTATTACATTTGGAGCTAATGAAGGGAATACAACCCAGTCAGGACCATTCTACAGTAGTTTTTAACTGTCGATGGCCCACAGTATTGTTGGTATAAAGTGCTCCCACTGACAGTAGCTAATGTGAATTTCCCTATTAGCTCAGTTGATAGAACACTTTACTCTTACACTGAGAGCCCTTGGTTCGAATCCCCAGTGGAATTTGATTTATCTGTACATATGCAGCAAAAATTATTATCAATTTGCCACTGTAGTCAATATTAAGTGTCAATATAGTGCCAATTCATACATTTTTCAAAGAATGTATGAACCATTTTAGAGGTGACAAAATAATAAATCAAATCAAACCTGATTAAGATAAAATATTTAAGTTTTGCATCGTTATTGTTTTGAAACCATTGTAAGTAGTAGATAAACATTCCATTTTGCTGTGCGTTTAAAATATTATAATTTTATGTACTAATCCAATGTTGTGTTTGAAACAACCATATGTGGACATATGAAAATTATCCACATCATTTTTAATAAAAAATATTTGCCGAACAAATTTGTGGATTTACCATGTACCTGTTGTTGAGTTCATTGGGATAAATTCTATAAACTTCAGCAGATTTCATATGTATTTGTTCTTCTAGACTGTAAGGAAAATTTTATTTTCCATAAAAATCAATTATGGATTTCATAATCGATCAGTTTTTGATTATAATTTATCATCTGAATGCTATATTTTATTAGGCAATTTAGTTGATCAATCACTGGCACTGTGCATTTAACAATAAACTAAAACCACTTTTTTGTTTTCTAGGTCTACAACCAGAAGTGATTTCATCTTTTATGCTGACAGACTAGTTAGTATTTTCATTTATTCTTTCATATACTGTTGATTTCTTTCAATCAATTCCCCTGCTTTTACTTGCATGTAAAGGCAATATTGGGGAGATATCCCGGTAGAAATGTTCAATTTTAATGCTTAAATACATTATTTGGTTTCAATTTTGAACCGACTAATCCTAGTGCATGTACACAATGCACAATTTAGAATACTGTCTCACTATCGCTATATCTGTTGTAGCAACACTTATTAATTCAACATCTGTTAAATTATAAGAAAATTTCCACGGCCAAAAAATGTGCCATTGAAAGAAAACCCTGAAAGGCAAAAGATGCCATGGAGAAATAACAACTCCACAGCATTGCCGAATGCCTTGGGTAATTGGAGGGGATGTGTCAGTTGGCACATATTGCAATGCAGGGATTCTAGAATTTTTATAAAACCCACTAGCCATGGGATCAGTAATTTAAAAATTTACTAGCCACGATTAAAAATCCACTAGCCCTGCTTTACTTTAAGTCCATACAATTTTACTAATTAATAGTAATAATTGGATATGTCGCCTAAAGAGGGAGATGGAGCTTAAAAATACAAAGTGGGGGTGAGAGTGGGTTTACAGGATATTCATATTTAAAAAACAGACTAAAATGCAGCATTTGACAACTTGTTTTCACTAGCCATTGGGCATGGTAATATTAGTTATTTACTAGCTCAACACTGAATATCACTAGCCATGGGAGTTGGGCTACCATAATCTAGAAGCCCTGTCTGGCATGGCAATAGTAGTTATTTACTAGCTCAACTTTGAATATCACTAGCCATGGGAGTTGGGCTACCATAATCTAGAAGCCCTGTGCAATGCTTAATATTGCAATGCTATAATATAATGCAGTTCAAATTTTATATATGTTACAGTTAATCTGTATGATTGGGTAATATGTAATTACCTGATTTGTTTCAGGTAATATGTGTATTACCTGATTCAGTCAGTTAATGTACATATTACCTAAACAGATCAGATAATATACATATTACCTGGAATATGTGCCACCATTTTATACAGATTAACTGGATGGCTTTCACACCTTTTTAAAAACAATGGGCGAATTTTATTTTGATTTAGCAAAATAATTTTATGAAATAATTGATATTTTGTTAGAAAATATATCTGGGTTTGTGCAGTTTTGTAAGTTGAGTAAATAATTTGGCAAAATAATTTTATAAAATAATTGATATTTTGTTAGAAAATATATCTGGGTTTGTGCAGTTTTGTAAGTTGAGTAAATAATTTGGCAAAATAATTTTATGAAATAATTGATATTTTGTTAGAAAATATCTGTGTTTGTGCAGTTTTGTAAGTTGAGTAAATAATTTGGCAAAATAATTTTATGAAATAATTGATATTTTGTTAGAAAATATCTGTGTTTGTGCAGTTTTGTAAGTTGAGTAAATAATTTGGCAAAATAATTTTATGAAATAATTGATATTTTGTTAGAAAATATCTGTGTTTCTGCAGTTTTGTAAGTTGAGTAAATAATTTGGCAAAATAATTTTATGAAATAATTGATATTTTGTTAGAAAATATGTCTGTGTTTGTGCAGTTTTGTAAGTTGAGTAAATAATTTGGCAAAATAATTTTATGAAATAATTGATATTTTGTTAGAAAATATATCTGTGTTTGTGCAGTTTTGTAAGTTGAGTAAATAATTTGGCAAAATAATTGATATTTTGTTAGAAAATATATCTGTGTTTGTGCAGTTTTGTAAGTTGAGTAAATAATTTGGCAAAATTGTCTGCTGACCCAGAGCTAGCCCTGATTTCTTAGTTGGGAATTCAGACCCGTAACAACACTGTACACACTTTGAGATCAAAACAAGATTTTAATTTTATTATTTTTCTATGACAATGAATTATGGCAGGACGGCAATAATCAGGGGCAGGGAGCACAAAACGGGGGCATGGCGCAGTACCATTCTATTTATTACTAGCTATAGTAAAAGATGTTATATTTTGTTGGTTTTTTTTAGCCATGTTGGCATTAAGGGCAATGAAAAGGCAGTTGTAGCTGGAATTTGCCCCCATGTCAGTGATTTTAAACGTCATATTAGCTAGTATATCTTTTCAACTTGGCAAGATGATTGAAATGGTGAGATCACGAACAAGCTGAATTCTGTCAAGCCTGACAAGGAGAATGGCAGTCCTGGTAATTGCAGGAAGGATGATGTGGTCTTGTGTCATGCTCGCATCAGTCATACACATTTAAGAAAGATCTTCCTCCTCAATGTGAACATTGCCAATGTACACTGACAGTGCGACACATTGTGAGGAAGTGTAATCATCTGAAGCCGATACATTTGGTAATAGAAATATATTGGAATCTTTAAAATTTTATCCAGAATTAATTTTAAAGATTTTAAAATGGATTTATAAGCAATGTTTGTTCTTGGCAATATAAACAAAGCAAAAGTTGTCTGTTCTTGAGCTTGGCATGAGCTTGGTAAGTAATGTTTCCATACACTTACCTTTTTGGACACCCAGTAGCCGATGTGTATTTTTGTGCTGGGGTATTGTTAAACCATTCATTCATTCATTCTACATATTAGCCATACACTTAAGTTTGAGTTGAATTTTGTTTTCCAGATCAGACTTGTGGTGGAAGAAGGTTTAAATCAACTTCCGTATAGAAAGTGTACCATTACAACACCCACAGGTAAATAACTCTTGGGACTGGGAGTTCACCAAAGTTCCACTTGAAGTGGTCGGGTGGCACATAGCCCAATGGTAAAGCATTCGCCTGATGCATGATCATACCAGCCAGTAATTCTGACATATCTAGGCTTAGAGAAGAAACCAGCTACATTTTTTCTTAGTAGCAAGAGATCTTTTATATGCAACTATCCACAGACAAGATAACATATATCACAGCCTTTACTATACCAAGTGTGGTGCACTAGTCAGTGAAAATGAAGCTGCATACGTTGGCTGTTTTAGCATTTTGTCTTCACCGTGGGCCGCTGTATTAAAAATGTTCACCCCTGATTTTAAAATGTGATTTAATCTAATCTGTATAAATTGATGGTAATTTGTTACGGTAAGAAACGTCTTTCAAATCTCTCGATTGGAAATTCAATCTGGGTCATGGTGACTTATGGGTAAATTGTTCAGGGTCTATATGTAAAATGTTCAAAACTTAAAATGTTTTGCCATCAAAACTTTAAAACCGTGTATTTCAACCTTGATCTTTGACTGTTATGCCACCTATTTCGGAAAAATTACAAATCTATATAATGGGGCCTGATTGGGGTTGTTAAAGAAGGCACAAGAGAGGCTGTTCAATGTGAAATGCACCTATAGTTTGTCCCATCCTCTTACAAAATATGTTTCTGGTAAATAATTTTTGTTTGGTTTCATTTAAGAAGAAAAGTAAGAGTTTTAAAATAACAAAAACAAAAATGCGTGTGCAGTTTAGAAAACAGTCGGCTCGGAAATAAATAACTTATAGTAAATTCTGTAGTACTATGAAAAAAAGACTATAAATAATCTATTGGAAAGCCAACGGTACATAAAATAAATATTAATTAAATAAACCAAATTGACAAATTTTCATTACTTACAATAATAAAAAATAGACATGAAACTTTTCGAAGATTAATATTTGAAATGACTTGCTGGTACATGAAAAATGTAAAATAATAATAGTATAGATAAAATGTAAACTCGGACACTAAATGATATTATACTGCATTATTAAGATACAGTATTAAAATATGTTTTGTGACAACCTTGGAGGCCATTTAAATATTATGTAACACTCGATGGGGTGGGTGTATGTCCAAACGTTATGTAGTGAGTTGGTGGGTGGGTGTACACAGTTTTTTATTACTAATATATATATGTATTCATAAACACTGTCACAGTAATTTGCATTCGGCATCCTGCAGTCTCACCACACTGGCATGAGTTTGGGACTTGAGACTTACCTTTGTACAGGAGTAACAGGCAACCGTCTTGAATATTTCAAAATGACCAAGGGTGCCAAGTTTGTACCAATTGGATCCTCAATCAAAGATGCAAAAACCACAAAGAACAAATGTGGATGCCCGACTGCACAGTTTAGTGTCCTGGCAAACACACTGAAACCACAAAGAACAAACGTGGGTGCCGGACTGCACGGTTTAGTGCCCTGGCAAACACACTGAAACCACAAAGAACAAATGTGGGTGCCGGACTGCACGGTTTAGTGCCCTGGCAAACACTGAAACCACAAAGAACAAACGTGGGTGCCGGACTGCACGGTTTAGTGCCCTGACAAACACACTGAAACCACAAAGAACAAACATGGGTGCCGAACTGCACGGTTTAGTGCCCTGACAAACACACTGAAACCACAAAGAACAAACGTGGGTGCCGGACTGCACGGTTTAGTGCCCTGGCAAACACACTGAAACCACAAAGAACAAACGTGGGTGCCGGACTGCACTGTTTAGTGCCCTGGCAAACACACTGAAACCACAAAGAACAAAAGTGGGTGCCGGACTGCACGGTTTAGTGCCCTGGCAAACACACTGAAACCACAAATAATAAACGTGGGTATCGGATTGCACGGTTTAGTGGCCTGGGCCCCGCTCCATAAAGCAATCTTAGTACTACTATCACCGTTAATACCTACCATTAAGAACTTAATTTTTTTTCTACAATCACCAGCCCGTTCCACGATGCGGCGTAGCTTACTATCGACATAAATTACGGTGAAAATTTGCAATTGGTACCAGACAGTTATAAGCCACTAACATAGATGTCAAATTACAGTTAGATGATGATTTGATCATTTTCTAAGTAGGATACTAACTATTTATGTAAAAATGGATCTAATATATACCAAATACCTTTTATTAAACTCGATGTTCGATGAAAAACATTCTAGGCCATATGACCATCACACGAAAATATGAGAGATAATGTCTTATGCATTCAGCAATTATCGTTTAGCAAATAAACTGACAGTTAGTTCATGGATGTCCAATACCAATGAATACATCCAAAATGTTCTGAAAAGTCGGTAACCAATTTATTGTTTAACTAATTCGCACTTCTTCACAAAGAAGATTTTAATGGTTAAAGGGGCACTTACTACTACCGTAAGGTTGCTTTGTGGAACAGCTGTAAAGTTTATGTGCCAGTTGTAAAACTCACCTTAAGTCACTAGAGTTAACCTTAGCTATGATTCTTTTGTGGAACGGGACCCTGGCAAACACACTGAATGGGACGCAACCAGTTCTTGATGTCAGCCCGCATTATGTTCGCTCTCAGGTTGCTAAAAGTTGACCCAATTTCATATTTATGGGGGGGGGGTTCTGACATGAGATGAAAATAATTTCATCTTGCTAGCTTCATGTTAATTTTATGTTCCATTAATCCCTGTTTTTTGTTACTGCAGGTCAGACATACAGTGGACTTCGATATGAAAAGGGCAACTGTGGTGTCAGCATTATGAGAAGTGGTTTGTTCATTTTAGGGTTTTTTGTTAGGTCACCTGACCTGAAAGGTTCAAGTGTGACCTATTACTGTTGTCGTCCATCATGCATAAACTTTTCAAATTGTTTACTTCATCTCCAAAATTACTTTACCAATGCCAACCAAATCTTGTGGGAAGCTTCCATGACACATTGATAATTTTGTTTTTGAATTTGATCATTGTGACCCTCGGACCAAAAGAGGAAAATAAAGCCAATTAAAAAAAAATCTTCTGTACTTCTAGAAATGCCGTAAACGAATAATCTTCATATATGTAAAGGTCAACAGATGGTTTATCTAGTTTGTTAATGTCATTAATGTTGGATTCTCCGTTTGTCACCGGGGTGGGAGTGAAGATTACTCTGATATTAATATTAAATGCTTTTAAACTGTAATTTCCGTAACTTCTCCAAAACTACATGTGTACATGATCCATTTCAAGCAAATTTTGTTTGATGCTTCCTTGACATATGGAGAAATTTGGTCATTCTGAACATGTGAAGGCATTGCACCTGGGTGTATTTTCAGTATTTATGACCTTTTTCTGGTACGTTTTGTGAAAGCAAGACCAGTATGTCAGACAATTCAACCTCTGTTAAATATTGTAGAATCATATCCAGGTGTGCACAAATTGGTAGTTCATGTGCCCAGGACACCCGAAAATGTGTTGCGGGCAACTAGTCATTGTCAACCATGAAAATAAACTTGATAGCCATATTCACTGCAGTCCCTCACGGCTAATAAACAAGCACCCCACTGAAGACATTATTACATCATGTACCATCCCATAATTGACATAATGTAAATGGGGAATAACGGTATATGCTGTCTCACCCTACCGATCCAACGAGGACCATGATCCAAACAGCATCCACTGATTTCCATATATAGCAAGCATGGTTGTTCAGCAGTAAAAATATGCCTGACATTTCATTTTCATACCCATTTTAACCAGCCTCTGTGGTGTCGTGGTTAAGCTATTGGACATAAGGCTGGTAGGTACCGGGTTCACAGCCCGGTACCGGCTCCCACCCAGAACAAGTTTATTTAGTTTATTTCTAATACACCATAAATAATAAAAATTCTATTTTATTTAAGAATTGAACGTAAAAAAAATTGAGTTTCATGCTAGTATGAAATTTTAAAAATTTCACGTTCAATTCTTATAATTCCAAACACATAACCATGTCATTAATGTAAAGCTCTTTGAAATAAAAAGTGAACTCTATTTTCTAAATATTTACTATTTTATTAACACGAAATTCATACTCAACATTAGCGGAATCCCTATGGTGTTTCGGCTTTTTCCGTCAATAGCTGAATGAGAGAATGACAATGTTACAATCATTAATACAATTCACATTAATTTTTTGCATTAAATGTCAATACCAACTAGAAACATTTTAAATTCACTATAAACATATAACGTAAGTAATTTCAATAACTTTTAACCTGTAATAAAAATGTCTTAAGCGACCTATTTTGTATGGTATAATTTATATGTGAAGCAGTTGGTGTATGAATATTTAACTACGAACTGTGTATGGGCGCCATTTTTTTATTACTGTCCAGATTTACCAATTACGACTTTGAAATTACAGTTATCAAATTTTGAGTGCGTGAAAATTCCATGTGTTGATAGGTTTGACATGGAGAAAGTGGTTTCAAAGTTTCCGGAAATAGATGAAACAGGTATGTCGCGAGTTTCTGTGTTTACTGGCCTTGTAATTGTGGAAGTGGCGACAACACAGGATGCTTTTGGTGTGTGTGTGTGTGACTTCAAGTGGTGCGACACAAGTATTCGTGAGATTTGACCGTGCCATGCTCATGTTTCGTTTTTGGAAAATGGAACATTCTCTGTTATAGCTTTGTTTCTGTGGCCTGACATGTGCATGATATGCCTAGTTTCAAAACCCGAGTCGTTTAAAGATTGGATCGCAGTGGCGCGCAAACTATGTGCTGTGTACGTCATACTACAATGCGCGTTACTGCTAATGGTTCGCATGAACTGACTGAATTTTGTTTTTGAAATCGCTTTTGTAAAATACCAAATTCCATTGGAATTATACACTTTTTTGGATCGGCAAAATAGATTTTTAGCTTTGGGATCACAGTGAGACAGATATTGTTTCACGGAATTTACCGGACATGTTTGCGTATCAGGCTTGCTATATAAACGTTTATCATTTGGACCATTGTGATCATGGATGCCACCCTGTTTGTTTTTCTGTTTTGTTTCATGACTTAAAGTAATGTACTCTAGGCCCTTGTCATCTTTTAAAAACAACAGAGATTCTTTAGACAGCTGGGTGTGGAATTCCAAGCCGCGTGTGACGAAGTGAATTGATATCAAGTACCACACGCGGAATTGCAATATTTCGGGTGTTTCGTCACTCCAAAGGTAATTGTTGATTTTATTTAAGTCGGAACTACCCAATTATTGGTTTATGTTTCGTTGCATGCGATGTTCCCGGATTCCATCGTGACTTCGGTTTACCGTTCAGTAAATCATTTGCTTTTTTAAACTCTACATCTTTCACAATATCTATGTTCCTATCACTATCATGCAAATGCCTGTTTAGAGCCCCTCTAATGTTTATTAAAGTGTTTATGGTATTCCCCGACTTGTTTCTTGGGCAGCCTCCTTTTTCCCCCTTCAGTCACCAGTGGTGCTGTTGATGCGTAAAACGACCTCAGTAACAATGCCAGTGTTGTCGCCTCTACCGTTGTGAAATCGGGACAGGGGATGCCATTCTCGACACACCAAGTACGGATGTATATAGAAAAATCTTCAGTTTAGCGGGAAAGAGTTAGTGCCTAGACATGTAAATATCTTATATTTTTAGTTATTTATAAAAAAAATTAAAAGTATTGTTGAAAATGTTTAGTCAGTGATTTCATTTTGTTTTAAATGCATAGGCTACTCTTCTCACGACATCGCGGGCTGCACGATATCACATTTGCACAAACAAATAAATGGATTTATAATTATTTAAAAAAAAGAAAAAAGTTGTCTTTTTAGGTTCATTAAAAAAATAATTACCTTCAAAAACATTCATGCCCCATTTTGTGTTTCTTTTAGTAGATGCTGATTGCCGTTTTTCTTCAATTGCTTTCATTTTCATTTCTGTGACTTTTGGAAACCTTCCCAAACGACACTTTTCTTCTGATTGCACTACTAAATTCTGCTGCTCCATTGTTTCTGCCACTTGTGATAAAAGTTTATCTAGGTCCTCATCAGACTCCATTTTATTTTCTTCAAATAAAGATGAAAACGACGTGTTTAAATTAAAATCTCCAAAAAACATTATAGGAACATCTGACATGTTACAATGTCTAACGCTGACACTTGGAAGTTTGACAGCAGACGATTACTGTTTGATGTCTAAAAATAGAATCTCAAGGAAATTCCCCGGGGATTCCTTTGTTGACATAATTCATAAAGTAGTTCTGGCTATAAGCCAAACATAGTGCTAAACTGAGATTCATGGTGCTATGAATGTCAGTTTTTATCATCACATGATACGAATTTGACCAATCCAAGGGTTTAGAACAAAGGCATTTTTAGAGATTGGAATTATTGCTAAATGAAAAAAATGTTGTCTTTGTGCCCCTCTTGAAGGAAACATTTGGTTAGGTGCAACTCCAGCTTGTCTTCATGGCCTAATTTCTGTTATTAAACCAAAGGCAACACCTGCCATGACCCCCCCACTCTACACCCCAAAAAAGAAGAAAAAGAGACTTTAAAAAACACGTAAAATTTTTCCACTGGTAGAGGCTTTGACAAATTACATTACTCCACAAGTTACCCAAGTGGACTCTTGTCTAACATCGTACCGTCTTACATAAAGGACCGGTTTAGACTGTTCATCCAGAGTTATGGTTCTTGAATGATCGACAACTTGCGATCAACAATGACATTTGAACCCATGGATGGTTGGAAAACACAGTCATGCAAACCAGACTTGCAATCGATTATTTCACAGACATAAAAAAAATACATTCCTGAGTTTGCTGAAATTTTGAAGATGTTATCGACTAACAGACTTTTTAACGATAGTAATTACATATCAAATATATTTTTCTGCATAAAATATTAGTGGCTGCATATTAAATGTGTTTCTGTTCATTCTAATATTTGTACTAGGTTAAATTTCATTTTATTTCCTAAAACATTATTTATTCGTACGTACGTAACACGACTCGTACCTATTTATACATGCGTTAGGCTGACAAGTATAACTCGCCGAATTCATAAGAGTGAAATAAGTTAGGTATCAACACACACACTAATATTAATTCAATTGATCTGCCTACCTCAATAAGAGTAAACTTCACACGAGTGCGATTACATTTTGTATTTGATCTTGCGACGGTATCCTGATTACTTGGCAATTGACAATCATTGTTCAACTGATTAAGCAGTCCGTCGTTCAGTCAAATCCCAGTCTGGTGTAGACAGGGTTAATTAATGCATGAACGGTTCTTTCATTGTTGATTTTTGATCCGGAGTCCGGAGTAGACAATACGGATTAGGCAGAGACTTATACCTAAGAGATAAATGGTAGCTGGACGGGGATTTAGAAATGGACCAGTTTACGCAGAGATCCGGATTACACAGAATCCGGTTTAGACAGAGTCCACTGTATATATAGATATAGATATACCCTGATTATAAAGACCTTACCTGTGCTTGCTGTTATTTTAATGACTTACTACAATAAAAACTTGGGTTGTTTAACTTAAAGGAGAGGACAATTACCATGCATTAACCTACGTACTGAAATGATACACAGTGTTTTCTTAGTTAATTGGTTTATGCTGTTAGTTGCTTCTACCTTTGATTCCTGATTGGCAGGTGTGTATTTGATTGGTAACCAGACGAGCCAATTAATTGACGCTGTCTAGACACAAAAATACATACCAGTATTGTGGAATATTACCTGTCGCCCCTAAAATTGTAATGGACATGGTTTATTACTGTAAATAGTTCTGTAAAACTATTCATTAAGTAGATTTTTCCATCTAAAAACACAGAACTGACCAATTACGTAGTTCCAAAGAAAAGAAAATTATCACTTGGGTATCGTGGGTTGTCATTTTTGCTCCAACGTAGCATGTCAATAGGCGTAATAGTGTAAATTTTTCCTTTGGATTATTAAACAGAGAAAAAACACTATAACCCCATTTTGTTCCGTTAATGCAACTTGAAATATATTTAGTTAAATAGTTTATTATATTATTACGTCATTTATGCTGTTTTACAAGTCAGGTTGATCAAAGAGAAGCGCCTTGTCGAAAATTACTGCTTTTGTTTACACTGTACATACAGGAGATGGTCAGGAGCTGACGTCACTTCGCCCCAAGCTATCCCACCGGACGTCACAAAAACAAAACAAAATGGCTGCCCCCAGTTAGCAGGAATAATCATGGTTTTTTATTAACTCTAAAATTACTACGCGTTTTTCATTTGCTAAAATGTCAGTATGTGTTGGTGGTTCGGGTATGCATCTTTCCAACACATAAGGCTCTTGTTGGAGTTGACCCTACCTTTAATAGTGTGTAACTGTTGTTTGACTAAGCTGATGCTAATGTTGAGGTGTGTAACTACTAAGCTGATGCTAATGTTGTTGTTAATACTGCTTTAGGTGAGGTGTGTAACTGTTGTTTGATGCTAATGCTGATGCTAATACTGTTGGTGAGGTGTGTAACTACTGATTGACTAAGCTGAGGTGTTGTAACTGTTGGTTTGACTAAGCTGATGCTAATGTTGGTTGTTAATACTGCTTTAGGTGAGGTGTGTAACTGTTGTTTGACTAAGCTGATGCTAATGTTGGTTGTTAATACTGCCTTTAGGTGAGGTGTGTAACTGTTGTTTGACTAAGCTGATGCTAATGTTGGTTGTTAATACTGCTTTAGGTGAGGTGTGTAACTGTTGTTTGACTAAGCTGATGCTAATGTTGGTTGTTAATACTGCTTTAGGTGAGGTGTGTAACTGTTGTTTGACTAAGCTGATGCTAATGTTGGTTGTTAATACTGCTTTAGGTGAGGTGTGTAACTACTAAGCTGTTGTTTGTGACTAAGCTGTGTAACTGCTAAGCTGATGCTAATGTTGATTGTTAATACTGCTTTAGGTGAGGTATAGTGTTTAACTGTTGTTTGACTAAGCTGATGCTAATGTTGATTGTTAATACTGTTTAGGTGAGGTGTGTAACTGTTGTTTGACTAAGCTGATGCTAATGCTGGTTGTTAATACTGCTTTAGGTGAGGTATAGTGTTTAACTGTTGTTTGACTAAGCTGATGCTAATGTTGATTGTTAATACTGCTTTAGGTGAGGTATAGTGTTTAACTGTTGTTTGACTAAGCTGATGCTAATGTTGGTTGTTAATACTGCTTTAGGTGAGGTGTGTAACTGTTGTTTGACTAAGCTGATGCTAATGTTGGTTGTTAATACTGCTTTAGGTGAGGTATAGTGTGTAACTGTTGTTTGACTAAGCTGATGATAATGTTGATTGTTAATACTGCTTTAGGTGAGGTGTGTAACTGTAGTTTGACTAAGCTGATGCTAATGTTGCTTGTTAATACTGTTTTAGGTGAGGTGATGGAGCAGGGACTCCGCGACTGCTGCCGATCCATCCGAATCGGAAAAATACTCGTCCAGAGTGACGAAGATACTCATGAAGCAAAAGTTGTCTACTCCAAATTTCCAAATGACATCAACTGCAGAAAAGTCTTGCTGATGTACCCCATTATGAGTGAGTGTGTTGTGCTGTCGCATCAATTTCACAGGCCAAAGGTCCTCAGTCTTTCTTATCAGGGTGTCATTTACTTTTGTTGTGACACAGACCTGTTTATTATTATGCCTATGACTTGATTTTGACACTTCGATTCTAAATTGTGTCACCTTATTGCTAATTATATTTTTAGGACAGACCCGATTACAATTTTTCAACTTAATGAAATAACAGAGGTCAGTTATCTATATATTTGTCTTCTGATGACACAGACTACTGTAGAAATGGGATACCATCAAGGCAAATTAATTAAAAATCATTTCAAGCATTATTTATATCTTCATATGTATATACATGTATATAGATCCATGTATTCTCCACTTTTATAGTATTAAGCACTATTCCAGCCATATTGTAATTTGATATTCTAGTATTGTTATAAAACACTATGACATGCTGTTGACTAAGCGGTTCCCTTTCATTCTGACAACATTGCTTGGTTTGAGAGAAATAACGAGAAACATTTACTGTTACAGTTACTGTAGTAGTTTTTATGTTAATTTGAATGTTACCATTGCAATATACCTTAAGAGAAAATATTATTGTTTCAGGCACAGGGAACACAGTGGAAAAAGCAGTGAATGTTCTTAAAGATCACTCAGTTATCGAAGAAAACATCATACTTCTTAATCTATTCTGTACTCCAGTTGGTACGTCTTGAAATTAGTGATTAGAATTTATTCAGTTATACCCCATACCAGCCTCCACTTTTATGAATAAATTATTTTTTTCTTGACCTTAAAAGAAACATGTTTTAGAACTAACAAAAAAGGTTCTGTTTTTGTGTGCAATTTGTAAAATTGTAGAAACATTGATCAAGGTAAAATAAAACAGCAAAACTTAACCATTCTATGGGATTTTTGTCTGCTCTGTAAAAATGAATATATACTTGTGATCCGTTTTTGACTCTCGTTGTTCATCGTGAGTCATTCATAAACATTTCCAAATTCTTTTCCAAAACTACTTAACCAATTTTAATTACATTTTGTGGAAAGCTTCCTTGGCACATGGAGAAACAAATTTGTGAATGTGGTCATTCTGATTCCCCAGGGATCCAAGGGGCAGGGCCCAAAAGGGAAAAATTAATCTTATTTTTAAAAATCTTCTTCTCTACTTCTAGAAATACTATAACTGAATATATGTATATATGTGTGTATATATGTAAAGGTCAATAAATGGTTTATCTAATTTGTTAATGTGATTAATGTTGGATCCCCAATTTCCTGAAGGAGGAGAAGTTTACTATATAGTTATTATAAGTTGTAGAAGCATCAAGAGGGGTATATGGCTTTTTATGTACCCTCTGTGTGTTCTTTTACCCCTGATCCAAAGGCAAGGGTGTAAAAGAGCACACAGAGGGTACATAAAAAGCCATATACCCCGAGAGATGCTTCTACAACGAATTTATCTTGCCGACATATTAAACCATATAGCCAAATAATCAAAATAACGCCAGACAATAATTGTTAACAATTTATTAATGGAGCCGTACCACGCGGATGAGAACGAAACCACTTGCCAGTGATGAAAAATAGTTCCATCGATAAACAAGTTTTTAACTTCAAATGTTTGTAATACGAAATTGTCTGAAACAAATATTAATAAAAAAACACACAAAAAAACTTTTTTTTTATCAGACATGTATGTAGTAAATAAATAAAAAATATTAAAAAACAACAAAAAACCCCACAACTGTTGCTAATCATGCATTAATACAATAACACCACGACCGTAATTAGGTGGCCGAGTTCTACATTGCAGCTAAAAGTATTGAAATAGTGTATTTTATAGTAAAAATAAAATTAATTATGTATACTTGATTGATAATCAATGTTATTTATAATCTAATTATTGCTTTAGCATTAACTAGGGTGGCTGGAAACTTGGAAATTACAGACAGGGTATAAGAGAATTTGGCTCCGCCCACAGGGGTATAAGGGATTTGTCCAACGGCAAACAACCAATGAGATTAAAGAATTTTACATGAAGGCGAGATAAACATGTTTAATGAAATGCATTTAAACTCTTATTTCTTCGACTTCTTTATCAGAACTATTTGACCAATTCTAACCAAACTATGTTGGAAGCTTTATTGGCACATGAAAAAACTAATTTGTGGATTTGGTCATACACACACCGCAGAACCCACCCTACACCACCCCCTACCCCACCCCTTGGCCTGAAAGTGGAACCTAATATGGGGAAAATAAGCAAAAATGGAAACAGAATTACATTGTTTTGAAAACCAGTTACATTGAATTCTTATTTTGTGATAGTTATATTATTTATAATAATATTTTGTAACTTATTTATGATTTTACTATTATTTAGTGGCTGTAGTAGTTTGACAACATTATTTTAAGTGGTTTTTATTCACTTTGGTATTAATTAGGATTTGGATTACTTAATTGAATTTATTTGATTTTTATGCTTCTGTGGAGTCCATTTTGGATTTTCTCAATTTCCCCCAAAGGCACCAACACCACACCCACCTGGATATTATTATATACATACTACAGCATTGAACAAAGCTATAACCAATGAAATGGGGTTGAATAAAAAATCTGGACATGACTGGTATATCAAAGGCCATGGTATGTGCTGTCCTGTCTGTGGGATGGTGCATATAAAAGATCCCTTGCTACTAATAGAAAAATGTGGCAGGTTTCCTCTCTAAGACTATATGTCGAAATTACCAAATGTTTGACATCCAATAGCCAATGATAAATAAATCAATGTGTTCTAGTGGTGTCGTTAAACAAAACAAACATTTTGGTTGCCAGACTACTTATGGGGAGACAATTCCGATTGTAAAGATAGCAATCTCCATAGAGTAGAAATAATCAGGATTGTTTTTATCAATTCTGGTAATGCTCTTTTCTTTTTTTTAAAGGAACTTTGTAAAATATTTATGGGCATGAGGCATGATCTATACATTTTAAAACGAAAATTGATATTACCTTTTGGAACCCTTTTAATATAATTATATATATTTAATATGCAAAACAATAAATATTGTTTTTATTGGTTATTTTGCAGCTGCCAAACATGTCATCAGTCATTTTCCAGGAATGACAATATTCACATCAGAAGTTCATCCAGTAGCAACTACCCACTTCGGACAGAAATATTTTGGAACAGAATAAGAATTTGCAATAAAAATGATTCTGATAAGACAGATAATACATCGTGTATCGGAGAGGCTATCAAAGAGACACAGAGACAGACAGAATGACAGAGATAATGCACTTGCTTGAAATATCAGATGTGCAACAACCATTTTGATATTTTGTAAAATTATTGTATTCTGTATTATTATTGCATTTATGGTTGAAGACCATGATGTACATGCCTGTTTTGGCTTGTTTATCCATGTAGTACTTATTACACTATATTTGTTCTCATCTTTATTATATATATCTTATAGAGACTGTCCTGATTTTATCGCCATAGTAGAGATGTTTCTGACAAACAGAAATTACACATAAAATATATTTTCTTGTTTAAAACATTAATTTCCAATTGACGTATCATCATTTTGTTTCCCAAACATATATTTTGTTTCGTACGTATAAAATTATTGGTAAGCAAACTCAGCTTGGTCTACTACAACCATTATGATGACCAAAAATACATTGAATATAAGGAAACTGATATTCTAAATAAAACATGGTATTACTTAATATGTAATCTTAGTTCTTGAAATAACTTTATGGGTTGGAAACATCTTACAATATCTGCAACAAATAATGATTGAGTACTTTAGAATGATTTGTGTTATGGTGACAATTATGCACTGTCAACATTTTACTGAAAGTAAATGTAATCTCGGATTGAGAAACTAACTTTCTACGAAACTAACTTTTGTTGTCGGTACCAACTGGATAGTTTCTGATGATGACCTTTTTTTTTTTTCAATGAACAATATAGACTGATGTCAGTTTAGGTAACAGTTTTTATGATTGTAATATTTTATAGTTGAAACTGTTTGCATCGGTAAACAGATGCATATCCAGCTTCCATCTTTTTGCATTAAAATTTTCTACATGTTTACCAGTAAGTGACTGATTTTACTGCAATATTAAGTAGCTTATATCTGATACTAACCACCCCCCTTCAAAAAAAAAAAGTAATAAAAATACATACAATTGGAATACAAAAATTTGGCTGTCCATTTATATTTATGTATTGTCATTGACAGTCATTGCCCAATTGTATATTGTGTCATTCAATGTATAGTGTCTCAATATTTCGTATTGAAATAATTGTTTTGGAGTGGAAATGCATACCATATATCGGGTGATAATATATTTAAAAAAATCCATTTTCTAAATTCGAATAGCAGGAAAAGTATGCAGTTCAGAACATTGAACATTTGTACAAAACTACTTTATTACATTGGCTATCAGGGTCTCCGCTCAGTGTCTCGTAGCCCTATATTGTAACTGCCTATGGCAAAATGACGTAAAAATATAACTAAATGAGAGTGCTCTTCCTCGCACAGGTACTCGAGTCCTGTAAACAAACTCTAGTCTTGCTAGAGTCAGCCTGTGCCCAAGTACGTGTGGAGACCTTATTGGCTATTAATATTAAAATTTACACTTTTATTCATTGCTGACTTCCACCATGGTGCCTAATACAACACATAATGGGCCAAAGCTACGAAGCCTGTTTTTTTTTTAAATGCATTGGTTTAAGCATTATAAATTTATGTTATTTACACACATGCAAGATAATTGGCCCATCATCATCTTCTAGCACAGCACAGTCCTTTTTTTCTCTCGATAAAATACATTTGTTTACTCTTTGGAGAGTTAATTTGCCCTAAACTTTTTGAGATTTTCTTTTAAAAGTTCTAAATAAATTTGTTTTACCTTGAACTTGTGAAAAGGTTCCATTCCATAATTATATAACTTACAATTTTTTTTTTTTTATATAACACCCCTCCCCAATTGATATTTTATGTTAGGCCACTCCACCCCTCTAAAATTATGTAACACTTGTCACTGTAACCACCCCCCTGCTTTTCCTGTCACAGTCACATAATTTGACGAATATTCGATTTTATGATTGTAATTATGTGTATTTTGTTTGGTACATTTATTTGTTGTCCTGTCTGAGAAAAGTGCATATAAAACATCCTGTGCTTCCTTTTCAACAGGAGTAGCCTATATAGTGGTAGCTGGTTTCTTCTCTCTTGACCAAGTATTAAAATAACCTTTTATTGGTTGCCAACTAACCGTAATTAAAAATATGCTGAAGTATTATTAAACAACTATGGTATTCAGTTTTTGTCAGGAATTATGATCACTTGTGAAATTACATGTTTGGTGCAAGTTGATAATTGTTACCTAGAAAGTTTTCTAACCTAAACATAATGTTTCACTATGTGACAGATGTTTTACTTTGTGGTTTTAGTTTATGGACAATGTTACTATATAATAGTGTAAAATTTGAAACTTTAAAACCAAACTCTTTGTGCAGAAACATTCTGTTACATTATATAGTGTAAAATTTGAAACTTTAAAACCAAACTCTTTGTGCAGAAACATTCTGTTACATTATATAGTGTAAAATTTGAAACTTTAAAACCAAACTCTTTGTGCAGAAACATTCTGTTACAATATGAGTGAATGATGTATGTGCATGTATTAAATCATAAATTGTGACGAACTGTTTGAATGTTTTTCTTCATTGATGCATTTGTTCGTAATTTCAGAGGACATTGGTCATATTGGTGGTGAGTGTTTACATCCTAATTGAAATGGTTGAATTATTTGTTTTATTATTATGAAATACGAATGCATTTATTTTTATTTGTATACATTCATTTAGATGTGCAATTTAGTTTTTTGATGTAAATGTTTTTTCATTTCAACTTCTGGAAATCACTGGTTGAGATGTTGTTACAAAGTATAAAAAAATGTTTTAAAACTTTCATGTCAATTGAAGTTTAGCTGACACACTGTTACAGATTGGTGGATATGTACTTACATTCGTACTGAGAATGGGCTAACTTTTTTTTAAACAAACTGGAAGTCAGCAGGAACAAATGATACAATTGTGTAAGTTTGGAAAATATGCTGAACACCAGGTGCATCATCTCAACATTGTTTAATCTTTGGAATACAAATCTATTTGCTTTTGCCGTACTGTCACCACAGTTACGTACGACAGTTGAGAGATTGCAATGGTTGTGCACTATCATGTGTACTATGTTCTGTAATCATAAAAATGGTGTGACTGATGCTTTTGTACAGCACAGTTGTGCCAATTATTTCACTTATTTAAAACTGTTGTTACAATCTACCACCTGAAATATGTCTAAGCTTCAAAGTTGTGTTTCTAATTGTTCAGAAAAGTTACCCATACATAAAATATATGTGACGTTTTAAATTATTTGAGAATACAACGTATAACCTTCCCATATTGTGTTCCAAATGTAATTGATGCTTCTGTGTCATTCAATGTGTAAGTGACCTATCAAATTTTAACTATATTTTTGTGAAGTAAAACTCATGTAACAAAGTTGTATTTTAGTCCTTTGCCGTGGGACTTAATAAATGATATTTGTAACAGTAACTTGTGTATCTTGTGTCTTTGTCTTGTAGGTCTGTGTGAATGCTGTGGAATTGCAACCTAAACTGAAATGAATAATGCTAAAACCTATACAAGACATATATATATATACTCACGGAAAAAAGTTACTGTGCATCATTAGTATTTTTACCGGCGTCATGGCAGGCCATCGGTCTACAGGCTGGTAGGTACTGGGTTCGGATCCCAGTCGAGGCATGGGATGTTTAATCCAGATACCGACTCCAAACCCTGAGTGAGTGCTCCGCAAGGCTCAATGGGTAGGTGTAAACCACTTGCACCGACCAGTGATCCATCTGGTTCAACAAAGGCCATGGTTTGTGCTATCCTGCCTGTGGGAAGCGCAAATAAAAGATCCCTTGCTGCTAATCGGAAGAGTAGCCCATGTAGTGGCGACAGTGGGTTTCCTCTCAAAATCTGTGTGGTCCTTAACCATATGTCTGACGCCATATAACCGTAAATAAAATGTGTCGAGTGCGTCGTTAAATAAAACATTTCTCTCATTAATATTTCAGTGAGACTTCTATTTTTAAAATTAAAAAAAGTATATATTGTCTTTTACATAGATGTACTATTTATCTGTTAAAAGTACAGTGATCCTTTTCTGCCTTCTGAACCAGAAGTGTGTTCTACACAATGCTTGATGCGCCATCGGTGACGATGCAACAGAACAATGTATTGATGTACGGTCATGGTCATACTTTGTGATCACCTAATCGGTTGTGTATAGTTCTTCCACTGATTTGCCTTAGGGGCGAGTCGTAGCCCAGTGATCAATCTGATTAAAATTAGTTCTACTGGTCTACCAGTAAATCTAACAGCATTGCTTGGACTCCCATGTCCAGGTGACATTTCATTTATAAATAATTTAAATATCGACCAATTACACTTCGCCTTTTATAGCGTTATTCGGGAGCATACACATTCTGAAAAATATCGAGCAAGACTATTTATGCAATAGGCGAACTTGTTGGTCTATTTCAACATTAAAAAAACAGGGCAAAAATTGCAGTAACAAACTGTGGATTGTATACTAGTATAAACAGATTTTATAGCTATACTATCACGGTGTATTTTTCGTCTTGAAATTTTATATTGAAATTAGTTTCTGGCATACTTCGTAATTCACCCGAATCATTTCGTATACCCTCGGTATAATCCCGAATTTTTCAAATCACTGGCATGATTTTGCAAGTAAGGTTTTGATTGGTCAAATAAAAGTTCAGCTGGACATGAGCTCCAACGGGGTGCTGTTAGATCCACAGGTAATAGTAATTAACCAGTGGAGCTAATTTTAATTAAATTGCCCAGTGGTAAAGCTCTCGCTTGATGCGCAGTCGGTTTGGGATCGATCCCCGTTGGGCTATTTCTCGCTTCAGCCAGTGCACCACGACTGGTACATCAAAGGCCGTGGTATGCGCTATCCTGTCTATGGGGTGGTACATATAAAAAATCACTTACTGCTAATCGAAAGAGTAGTCCATGAAGTGGCGACAGCAGGTTTCCTCTCTTAATATCTGTGTGGTCCTTAACCATATAAACGTGTTGAGTGCGTCGTTAAATAAAACATTTCCTTCCTCTTTTCTTTGGATTGCTCTCAACTCAGGAATGTATTGGGATGTTAAACTTGTCATTTCCAAATTATTCCATATGTGTACCCGCTTGATATGGACGATTTGTTAATGTGACGCCAGGTGTCCCTAAACACCGGCCACAGGCAGGATAGCACAAACCATGGCCTTTGTTTAACCAGTTATGGATCACTGGTCATTGCAAGTGGTTTACACCTACCCATTGAGCCTTGCGGAGCATTCACTCAGGGTTTGGAGTCGGTATCTGGATTAAAAATCCCATGCCTCGACTGGGATCCGAACCCAGTACCTACCAGCCTGTAGACCGATGGCCTGCCACGACGCCGGTATGGAATAAAGAATGATTTTCAAACTATTCCTTTAGGATTATAGTATAAATAAAATAACTGGTTACTGCCACTCAGAGCCTCACAGCATTCTCCACGTTAACCTTCGCAGAATAAAGCGGATATCTTAAAGGAAGGGACAATTAAGGCATTTGGCCTGGTATGCATATTCAACGATATATAATGCACATTATTGCTTAATATCAACAAGTATAATCGTATAGTTAATTAATAAAACAGTTAAATGTGACAGCTATTATATATAACAGGGGGAAGCCATTTTGCACCATCTCAGTGAGTACGCCCTCTGGCGAGCTGGTAATACTTAATGCGTAACGTCAGGAATGAGCCTTAGAATTAGAGAAACACAATCTACCTGGTTTTTGCGGGATGATAAATAGTCATACATTGCAATGTTCTGTAATAATACACATCCCAGTAAGCCAGCAATAAGTATATCCAGCACTATATATATATTATTTTTCAATACAAAATAAAATACCATTGTCAAAGTGGCTACACAAGTCAAAATAATTAACAATGTTTTGCCCATGCATTAACCTACGTACTGAAATGATACACGGACTCACGGAGTGTTTTCTTAGTTAATTGGTCTATGCCGTTAGTTGCTTCTACCTGTGATTCTTGATTGGCAGGTGTGTATTTGATTGGTAACCAGATGAGCCAATTAATTGACGCTGTCTAGACCCAAAAATACATACCAGCATTGTGGAATATTACCTGTCACCCCTAAAATGGTAATGGACATGGTTTATTACTGTAAATAATTATGTAAAACTATTGATTAAGTAGACTTTTCCATCTAAAACCACAGAACTGACCAATTACATAGTCCCAAAGAAAAGAAAATTACGACTTGGGTATCGTGGGTTGTCGTTTTTGCTCCAACGTAGCATATCAATAGGCCTAATAGTGTACATTTTTCCTTTGGATTATTTAACAGAGAAAAATACTATAACCCCATTTTGTTCCGTTAATGCAACTTGAAATATATTTAGTTAAATTGTTTATTATATTATTACGTTATTTACACTGTTTAACAAGTCAGGTTGATCAATGAGAAGCGCCTTGTCGAAAATTACTGCTTTTGTTTACACTGCCCCAAGCTATCCCACCAGACATCACAAAAAAAATAAAAAAAATGGCCGCCCCCAGTTAGCAGGAATAATCATGTTTTTTTATCAACTCTAAAATTACGTGTTTTTTATTTGCTAAAGTGTCAGTATGTGTTGGTGGTCTTTATGTATGCATCTTTCAACACATAAGGCTCTTGTTTGAGTTGACCCTACCTTTAAAATAAAGGCAGTAATCTTCATTTGTGTCAAGGGTATCAATTCCATTTATGCGACTGCCTCTTCATGGTGCACAGACTTGGGGAGGATTCAGGGGGAAAAAACCATGAACATGATCTTCATTCTCTTTTTTCATGCATTAACCTGTAGCTTCCTGTGGCAACCAATTTTCAACTAAGGCCACAAATATTTATCACTTAATGAAATATCATAGTAATCATAAAAGAAACTATAGCCAAATCCACATCGGGGAAAATGGCAATAAAATTAAATCCACGATGTGTGCTATAGATAACCAGAACACATTTCAGGTATTGAAGGATGCATTTTTAATGTCTAACTAAAAGACAATTTCTGATATCTGAGGCACCAGATAGGACCAATATATTTATGAAAAGGGATACATGTATATTGGTGTACGACACTTGAATTCAAGGTCTGAATAAGAAGAAACAATTTAAATAACTGTAATACTTTATTACAATTTTACAGCTGGCTTAGATAAAATAGTTACAACCAAGGAACTCTTATCGAATGGCTGCACGAAATTGACCATTCTAAAAAACTTAAATTGTATCTGCTTATTAACAGATATCATTTTTAAATGTTTGGTTAATCAAACACTAAAACTAAAAAGAACAATCCAGATTTGTACGTATTTCCATAATTCAACTGGCAAAATAGGTAAACCGAATGTAAATTTACCCTTGTAATAAAACAAAGTTCATTTTCAAATTCAGATTTTTTTTTTTTTTTCAGTTTTCAAAGAAAATCAGACTTGATGATCAAAATGTATTATAGAACATGCCGAAATACAGAAATGTTTATTATCCAGATAACTATGTTTTATCTTTTTCCAGTCTTATTACAACAACATACTTAGTTTGTTAAGTCTTTACATTAATACAAAAATGGAGATTGCTGAAGTTAACTGTGAATAAAACATAAAGAGACTGTCAGGAGTTTGCAGTCATTGCTACGATTTTCCACTGCTATTTCAATGACTAAAATTACATACAGTATCAGGGCTAGCTGTGGCACTCACCAAATTCGCCATTTGCAAATTTTGAAAGCAGTTAGCAAATTTTATTTTAATTTGGCAAAATAATTTCATATAATAATTGACATTTTTTTTAGAAAATAACTGTCGATTACTGCAATTTTTTAAGTTTAATAGACAATTTGGTGAAATATTTTGCTCACCCAGAGCTAGCCCTGAGTATTATATATTTTGTAGTTTAGAATACTTGAGTCTGTACATTCAATATGTTTTCAATCATCATAGTAGTGTTTGTAGTCACAATTGAACTACTGGAAAGATCTTAAGACCAGCAGTGAACGGAGGACAGCCTGTTTAACATGTACATTCAGAAGAATCCACACACATATAATTTACATACATATTATATTCCTATGCCACTTCTCACTGTATTAAGTCCAGATTTTTATAATATAAAAATTTCACATACTATCAGAGAACAGGATATATATATTATTTTTTTCCGAGTCAGAACCAATTGTGGACTAACAAACTGTAGCCAAGATTTTATTGTGGGTGGGGTGGGGTGGGGGAAGGGGGTGGCGGCAACCCACACTATATATGTATTGATGTATGAATATCTATATACTGTATGTATGTCGAGGTTGACTATTACATACATAGATGTTAACGCTCTGGCGCAGGGGATAATTAAATCCTTTCTGGCCTCACAAATTGTCCCATGCCGTTGCTGGGACTCGAACCTGAGGCACCGATTCGCCCGCAAATTGCAAGACTAACCACGATACGCTCTGAGCTATCGAAGCTTCCATAAAAAGGAAGCTCTTTTAACTCAACCATATGCATGGGGCCTACAATCTACGCGGTTGATCCCGCATACGTGCACGAAACAGTGGGCAGACCTGGCACTGGCTAGTATGTATTGATGTATGAATATCTATATATTGTATGTATGTCGAGATTGACTATTACATACATAGATGTTAACGCTCTGGCGCAGGGGATAATTAAATCCTTTCTGGCCTCACAAATTGTCCCATGCCGTTGCTGGGACTCGAACCTGTGGCACCGATTCGCCCACAAATTGCAAGACTAACCACGATACGCTCTGAGCTATCGAAGCTTCCATAAAAAGGAAGCTCTTTTAACTCAACCATATGCATGGGGCCTACAATCTACGCGGTCGATCCCGCTTACATGCACGAAACAGTGGGCAGACCTGGCTGGCTAGTATGTATTGATGTATGAATATCTATATATTGTATGTATGTCGAGGTTGTATGCATGTATGATTTTATAACATTTAGTAGGGTTTTTTTTTTTAAACGTTCAATGGGGGGGGGGGGGGGGGGGGGGAGGGGAATGGCCTCCATCCCTTCCCTGGCTAAGCCACTGGACTGAGTCCATAACAATAATTTGTACATGATGTATCACATATTTGTCTATGGTCGCATTATTAACACTACAGCAGGCAGGATAATACACTTCCTCTATTTCTCTTGTTGATAGTTACTCCTTTGGTCATGCAGCAGCAACAGCTTGGAATAGACCTAAAACGACACAAAATAGCATGTACCCATGTATTTCTTTCTTACAGGCCTTTTCCCAGGATTTTTTAAAGAATAATTAGTATGATTTTGAATTGCTGGATTATCGGAGTCCCATGTTAGGAAGTCATTTAGAGATCTCAAACACTTCACAGTATCTACATGTAATTTTTCTAGCACAAAAATATTTTTTTGATTTATAATAAAACATTTGCTACAAATCAATGAAAAGGAATGAAGTAAGCTAATTATATTTATTCCCTGTCATATCTGCTACATCTCATAATAATTTGATTGGTACGGTCTCAATTTGGCTTCTGTGTGTAGCATATCAAGGGCAACAGAATTGTATTGCTGTCATGTTCTCCATTATATGTGACCATGTCTGCAAAAAAAAGTGTACTGATAAGGAAATACGGCAAATGTTTTTGTTTTGTTTGTCTCTTTGTTTGTTTACTTTTGATAGCCAGTGATCAAAAGAGTATGATGTTCACATATTTTGACTAAAAGATAAATATGATGACTGGTAAATTAAATATGTAATAATGACGAGTTGTCTCCATTTTTAAATCAGTGTGCAAAGAGGTTTTGAGTAATTTAAAATATAGTGAAACATATCATTTCATCATTATAATAAATAGATCACAACAGAAACATGGGGGTTTTTTTGTGGGGTTTTTAAATATATCAAATGCTAATATATTGATAAGATTTCCAACTATCAAGTTCCCAAACTCGTCCACATTGACACTGCAGACCTGTCAACCTTTAGTCAAGAGAAAGCAGGAGGAGTGTGTTGAAAATGCAGGAGATTTTGTCACAAAACAGGAGATTTTTTAACTTCACACAATTTAACCCAAAATCGCAAGGTTGTTGTAAACATTATTACAATAAGTTATATGAACACTACATAATGTCATATATACTTTTTAACCTTAGATCTTGGCTTTAAAAAAATAAATAATAATAATAAAAAAAAAAAAAAAAAAAATGTGTGTATAATATATTTCTTTTTAAAGTTTAAATATTATTATGATTTAATAAAAAAAAAAATTGTAAAATATTTTTTATCCAAAAATGTTAAGAACATTAACAAGAAAAAATAAAAATAAAATTAGTACATTTATGGCATTACACTTACAGGTTATGTTACGTCATCATTTGTGGTTTGTGGTTTGTGTACAAATTTATATAAATCTTATAAATTAATATTCAGTTTTTACTATAATGAGGAACAGTGGTGTGGTACTTATTTAAAATCATTATAATGATGCAATAAACATTGTATTTCCATTAATCATAAGTAAAACCTCATTACGGACATTGTGTGAAATATACCGGAATTATACCCATTTCCGTGGATAACTTTATATCAAACACAACATTTATTAATTTAAAAAAAAAATCTATTGAAGTGTACCCTTGTTACCAACATTTTATTGCACAAACATACTAAATTAACTGACACAAGTATGTTTATATAGCTAATTGGTATTTTCTTTGTCTTGCTGTGACATGTGATTTTAACATGCATCGTGTATATTGCTGTCAACTCTGGGCCAGAGTCTGGCACTTCAGATCCGTCATACCATTATGTTATTTTGGCAAAAGGGGATTGATTTTTTTTATGCCTACAAAAATGCCATTTAACAGGAGAAATTGGCTCCTGCACAGGATGTATAGGGGATTTCATCAAATAACAGGAGATTCCTGCTGAATCCAGGAGGGTTGACAGGTCTGATTGACACTTGACACAAGACATCAATGTATTCTAATAATGACATCATGCCTGTATATACTCTTTTTCACAGACACAGTCACGTATTATTTACTACTTTACTATTTACTCATATGCAGACTGTTCTCTCTCTAATTATTTTCACCTTATCCATCACCTATTCCATAAAAATTAGTTAAGATGATTAGAACTGACAAATATGGCTCCAGCTGATAGCTACTTACATCTACAAATGGAAAACAGTCTTGGCTTGACCCAGTTATTCAGCTGCTCTAAAAATACACAAACAGGTCAGTGTTACATCTCATACATGTGTATTAGTGGTCTAAGCATGATTACACTTTAAACAAAGAACAGTTACTGTGAGACGTTTGTTTAAAAATAAATGTACATGTATGAGTATACCACAGATGTGAGCATTATATGTATAGTTAGTTTGTGTCAAAAGGAACTGATAAAATGACTTGTAACTCTATAATTAATAATGTTAAAACTCATATATTAAATGGTATAAACACATTATTAAGTTTTAAACCAGTACCAACTGGCATAACTTTTATTTTTTAATTTAAAACAATTCTATGTAAATATATATATATATATATATATTTTTTTTTTTTTTTTTTAAACACATTACCATCTAATTGTATTAACACAGGAGTGAAGACAAAGTGTTGGAACAGTCAAGGTATCCAATTTCACCTGAATTGTTACTGGCAATTGACAATGCTATACACTGAAACTAAAGGCAGAATTGCATGTGCATTGCTTTACATTGGCTGTTCCATCTGCTGCCTTCAATGCCTATATCAAAAAAGGAAATTTAAACTTTGCAATTTGATGGTAATTTGTAAAGAAGCATTTTATTTACATAGAAATATTTTGTAATAAAATGTTGTGCCAGTTGGTACGGGTTTAAAACATAATAATGTGTTTCTATGTGAGTTTTACCATTATTTGTTATAGTTACAAGGCAATTCATCAGTTCTCTTTTGACTAAAGACTAAAACAAATTATATAAGTTATTTTATACATCATGACTGCATTAATGTACTCGCACTAGTAGTATACTGTAAACATTACACAAGTAATTAGTCCAGTAAACATAGAACTGGGCTCAAATATACAAGATTAATAAGCAAACAATGAAATTTTAAATCAATACACAACATTAATATAAGAGCAACACTAGGTTCTAAGCTGTTTTTGATTTGCTTCAACAGAAAATGTGTTCTCAAGATTCAATACTCAATAAATGTATTTGTAATTGAAACGTAACAGTAAGATCTATCAGTATATGTAAACAGTACATATATGTGAAATCCTCAACAAATCTATTTGTAATTCACACAAACTAAAACTGAACAGCAAGAATATATGAAATTCTCTAGAAATCTATTTAATTCACACAAAACAGTAAGAACCTATGCAATAAGTATATATAAAATCCTCAAGAAATCTATTTGTAATTCACACAAAACAACTACATGTATGCTGTACAAAACAGAACTATACAGTAAGTATATTACACAATTCTTAACAAATCTATCTGTAAGTCACACAAAAGAAAACTGCACTAAATATATACGCAATTCTCAACAAATCTTAAGTCACAAAACACCCAGAAATATGCAGTAAGGATATGCATGTATGCAATTCTCAACAAATTTTAAGTCACAAAAAACATTACTATGCAGTAAGTATATATGCAATTCTTAACAAATCTGTACATCACACAAAACATTACAATGCAGTTAGTCTAATATATGCAATTCTCAATAATCACTACATAGAAAACAATACACACACTTTGCAATAGTCACATCAAGACACTGTCTTCAGCTTCTACAATACATACATATTAGAGGCATGGACTAGACGCTTCAATTACTGAAATGAATCTAATTGAAAACTAAATAACGTTTGACTAATTAACTGTAAATGGCAAAACATGCGTTGATGTCTAGTCTCATGCTGAAGTAAAACAAGGGACCGACAAAGTGCTGATAATTAAGTGACAAGTCGGTGTCTTCACATCTATTGTCCGATTTTGTTCAAAATGTGACGGCAAATATGAATTCTCACTGTAGCTAACATACAATTCAGTGATCTGAGCTAACTGTTACCAATGAAAAGTGCCATTTCCCTGTCTAGAACAGTGCCTGGAACAAATATCGCAAGGGTCTCAAAAACATATCTGAAACAATTTAAAGAGCTTACTTCTGCAATAATATGCTAACAATTGAGTTTGTTTTGGTGGGGTCCATAAAATACAGGGGGAGGGCAACTGACACACTAGTGCTGGAGCAAAAACCTCAAATTTGGGCAAAACTGATACAGATATTATGATAAAATGTGGTAACCTGAGATATTTTTAACATGTATTTCAACCATTCTACCCTCAAAATTAGCTGTAATCCATGTAAAAATATGTAGTGATTCATTTGCAACCCTATATAACTGTTTGGTAGTAATGCTAATATGAATAAATATTTTCATTTAATTCAGGTTAAAGCCAGCCTGCCCCCCTCCCCCCTACAAATATGGGAGTCCGTATGACTATGGTGGTGTTTTTGTTTTTGTTTTTGTTGTTGTTGGTTTTTGTTTTGTGTTTTTTTTAAACCACATAACTGTGATACAAACAATGCCATGTACAATGCAACTTACACACTGGGACAACCAGGCAAAGATTCCAAATATACTAAAATCATTTCAATCATATGGTACCAACATAGATTATTTTTACAAATCTCAATTTATTTTACCCATCTTGAATCTCTGCATATTTGCATATCTGTACTGTGTAAGCTGATTGCTAATGAGAGGTTTTTATTGTAATTTCCCATTAAATTATCGTTCAAATACTGGTAATCTTAAAATACATATTGACATACCATTATTTAGTAGCTGATTTCATTTTGTTATGTAGTTTGTCGGGAACAAACATTTTTTATAGCTAGCCCACAGGGGTATTTGTTTTAGGTGCAAATTATGGTAGTCTACCAAATATGATTGATCTTAATATGATCCATTATTATGAAATTATGGTAGTCCACCAAATAGGACTGATCTCAATATGATCCATCATTATGAAATTATGGTAGTCCACCAAACAGGATTGATCTTAATATGATTTATTATTATGAAATTATGGTAGTCCACCAAATAGGATTGATCTTAATATGATCTATTATTATGAAATTATGGTAGTCCACCAAATAGGACTGATCTCAATATGATCCATTATATCGGAAGCAAGAGCTCCCAACTATCAATTTTAGGCTAACTGTACAATTTTAATTAATTGGTTATCAGTGAGAAATTTAGAAGCCAGGTATGGGTTAACTATAACAGACATGGAATACTCATTACCATGGATATACTGAGACTGATAGTTCCAATCTTTAGTGAATTCATTACTTTCTGGTCAAACTAGGTCATTATGATATAGTGAAACTAGGTCATTATGTTATAGTGAAACTAGGTCATTACATCCAGTTAAGTCTATCTAATCCTCATTTCATTTCAAGTTATTTTTGTGCTTATATCCAATTAATGTTCAAGCCCGCTGTCCTGGGCACACACCTCAGCTATCTGCTGTCTGTCTGTCCAGGACAGTAGGTTAGTGATTAGTGGTTAGTGAGCAAGAAGAGGGTGTAGTGGTCTTACACCTACTCACCGAGTCGTTAAAACTCGCTCTGGGTGGTAGCCAGTACCGGGCTCCGAACCCAGTACCTACCAGACTTATGTCCCATGGCTTAACATCAACACCATCGAGGCTGGTTATCTAATACTTGTACTAACAGTTAGATTTTGCTAAATTAATATAATTACAAAATGCATAATGTAAAATATGTTTTGGATTGTAACACCAAATACTAAATACAACTGTGCAAGATAGGTTAATTTCATGCATTTTGATAAATTAAATCTGTATTAATAGCTTTGGGACAATCTCTATTTGCTAAATGATTAATATGTAAAACCTTCTTCAAACACTTATCTTAGTAAAACAAAACAATTCACAGTATCAGTGCATTCCAAACAAGTCAGCCATAAAAAAATATTATCAGGTAAACATATCTCATGATACTATCTTGTCAAGATACACAATTTCTTTTAACAAAAAATGTTTCCTACATATATCACAGACCTGTCAACCTTTAGTCAAGAGAAAGCAGGAGATGTGTGTTGAAAAAGCAGGAGATTTTGTCAAAAAGCAGGAGATTTTTTAAATTCACACAATTTAACCCAAAATCGCAAGATTTAAAAAAAACATTATTACAATAAGTTATATGAATACTATATAATGTCATATATACTTCTTAACCTTAGATCTTGGCATTAAAAGAAAAAAAGTTTAAATATTATTATGATTTAATACATATTTAAAAAAATAATAATATTTTATCCAAAAATGTTAAGAACATGAACAAGAAATAAAAAATTTAATTAGTACATTTACGGTATTACACTTACAGCCTTACAGGTTGCGTTACATTATCATTTGTGGTTAGTGTACCTAAGTACATGTACCAAAGACAAATTTATATAAATTAATATTCAGTTTTTACTATAATGAGGAACGGTGGCGTGGTACTTATTTAAAATCATTATAATGATGCAATAAATATTGTATTTTCATTAATCGTAAGTAAATCCTCATTACGGACATCGTGTGAAATATACCGGAATTATACCCATTTCCGTGAGTAACTTTATGTCAATGTCAAACACAACATTTTTTAATTGTACAAAAATAATTTCTTGAAGAGTACCCTTATAACCAACATTTTACTGCACAAACATACAAAATTAACTGACACAAGTATGTTTATACAGCTAATTGGTCTTTTCGTTGTCTTGCTGTGACATGTGATTTTAACATGCATCGTCGTGTATCGCTGTCAACTCGGAGTCTGGCAGTTCAGATTCGTCATAGTTGCATTATGTATTCCAGTGGGAAGACATTTTACAATTCAGAGGTGTCCTTAGAACTAAATTGGATAGTTTTTTGTTTGTTTTTATGCAACACTGAATTAGCGGCAACACGCTTCGTAGCCATTACGATGACAACAAACATTATAATAACACGTCATTTTATAAACTCCATGTGCTTTTTTAACACTATAAATAGGCTATCCCACAATTCTCACTTCGGCAAAGGTTAAACAGTCGGGACAATTCGGCCTGTTACATTCTCAGAAAACGAAAGTAGTCGACATTTTCCGAATGAGAAAAAAAAGGTAGAGTTACTTCCCTTATGTTATTTTGACAAAAGAGGATCGATATTTTTTTTATGCTTACAAAAATGTTATTTAAAAGGAGAAACTGTCTCCCGCACAGGCTAAAGGAGATTTGATCAAATACCGGGAGACTCCCGCGGAATCCGGGAGGGTTGACAGGTCTGATATCAATCATGAAAAACAAGCAAAATTTGTATACCTAATGCAGTTTTGGCATCAAAAGTAACAAGCATTCTGAGAGTACTGCTAAAGCAATACATGTCCCCTATCGTGCCCAACAAATTTTTACATCTCCTAAATTCAAGGGCCATAACCGTGAAAAATGGGTAAAATTCCACAGAAGTCAAATCTGATCTGTAACAGAACATGATAAAACTATAGACAAAATTTCATCTCGATATCTTGAGGCATTGCAAAAAAGTCAGGAAAACTAATTTTCATATCTCCTTAGTTCAAGTGCCATAACTGTCAAAAATGGATAAATCGCCATAGAAGTCATACTTCATCTATAACAGTACACGATAAAGCTATACACAAAATTTAAGCTCAGTATATCAAAGTATTGTGAAAAAACCATCTGGAAGACTAACTGTGAGACAGTTGGACAGACAGACAGTTTGATACGCTCCATATTAACAGATCCTTCAGAGGAATGGAAAGAAAGAAAGAAATGTTTTATTTAACTATGCACTCAACACATTTTATTTATGGTTATATGGCATCAGACATATGGTTAAGGACCACACAGATTTTGAGAGGAAACCCGCTGTCGCCACTTCATGGGCTACTCTTTCCGATTAGCAGCAAGGGATCTTTTATTTGCGCTTCCCAAAGGCAGGATAGCACAAACCATGGCCTTTGTTGAACCAGTTATGGATCACTGGTCGGTGCAAGTGGTTTACACCTACCCAATGAGTCTTGCGGAGCACTCACTCAGGGTTTGGAGTCGGTATCTGGATTAAAAATCCCATGCCTCGACTGGGATCTGAACCCAGTACCTACCTATTGACCGATGGCCTAACCACACCGCCACCGAGGCCGGACACAGAGGAATGGATACTCCACAATAACAAAAGTTTCATGTATGACATTACACTGTCTTGTTTGTAAAATAATTTGTAAATATACACAATCAGTTTATGATAACCAAGTATTTGCCATATCCACCAACTGTCTTCAATTATAGTGGTATTTAAAAATAAAATAATTAGTAGTGACAAGTGTATTACATGTACATGCACATTATTATCATTGTATATCAATGGTCTTTGTGATCTTAAAAATAACGTTTTTAATTCAACGACTTCAACAAAGCGATTCTATATATACAATGCACTCATCAAAATTAATTAAGTCTACTGACCCTCAATTAATTTGGATGAGTTTACTTAAAGCAGTAATTTTTCACTTGTTTTAAAAAATAACACATGTTTCATTAAAGCAAAACATGTTTAAAGAAAAAGGTAGTATTCACATCACTCCATTGCAACTATATATGTTTGAAAACTGGAACACCAGTCATGCATGCTAAAAGGAATGAACTATCAAATCAACACACCATGCTTACTCACTGTTGGCCCTTCAGGTTTTTTTTGTCACCTGATTTTTCTGATTTATTCAAACTTAAACTAACACTCGGTAAGTAGAAAAGATTTAGAAAATAAAACAAGAGTTCAAGTCCAGCAGAAAGAAGAAGAAATGAAGAACGAAAGCAGATGCAAGAACAGAAATGTAGAAGGTAAGAATGTAGAGTATGCAAACAGCTGTTATTCCGTGTTAAAACACCATATTCTCTACTATGCAGACCATTATATAGAAATGGGTAATTCTAGACAAATGTTCACAATCCACATAATTTTCAGTAATAATATGATGAACTGGTGATAACTGTAGTTTTTTCAAATATTTCATACACATCACTTAGAACTGAATTTGCAAGATTAGTTCAAAATTGCATTCAACCACAAAGTGATGTCTTTGAATCCAACAGCATAATTGAAAATGTTCATGCATGTTGTTAGTGGTAATGGTCATCAACAGTAAATTTTGTTAATCCTTAGACAATTAGTTTGTTCACACAGATTTCCGCTTCTGGTGGTGGTCACTTCATGCATAAATTACCTAGTCCTCAAGACCCCTACGACGCCTTCTGCGTGCCTCTCGATCATCCACTGCAGAACTAGCAGCCTCTTCTTTTTCCCTCTCTTCTCTTCTACGTCTCCTCCTTGCTTCTCGGTCATCCTCCTCGGGCTGTTCTTCCTGCTTAGCTCGTTCCTCCCTGCGCCTACGTCGACGAGCTTCAATAGAATCTTCCTCTGGTTTTGACTCGCTGGATTCTGTCTCATCTTGTGATCTTCTTCTCCGATGGGAGCTGCTTTCTTCATCATCATGTGCTTCTTTGGCTTTTGTTTCGGCTTCTTCAGCTTCTTGAGCCTCTCGCCGTTCTCTGCGTCTCCTTTGAGCCGGTGTTTCTTCTTTGTCTTCTTCCTTTGTCTCTTCTTCATCCTTTTTGGCATCTTTTAATTCTTCCTCTGCTGCAACAGCATCTTTCTTCTGCTCTTCTTGTTCCACTGTTTTCTCTTTTTTGTCTTGCACTGTTTCAGCAGGGGTCTCTTCCTCCTCTACTTTGTTTACATTTCCATCCTTCTTATCATCTGTTGTTAATTCTTTTCCTTCATTTTCATCTTTGTTTGATTCTGTGTTTATTTTAGCATTAGTTATTTCTCCTGCATCTGTTCGTTCATCAAGTTTTTCTATCTTTTCTGCAGGACTTTTCTCTTTGACCAATTCCTCATTCTTATCAACATCTTCGCTTTTCTTATCACTTTCATCTTCTTTTACCTTATCTTCCTCTATGACTTCCTTGTCATCTTCAGTTTTAACTGCTTCATCTGTTTTCTTTTCTTTCTCTTCCACTCCAGCAAGCCAGTCTCCACCCTCATCAGCTTCCAATGCAGCTTTCCTCTCTTCTTCTCTTTCTCTTCTTTTCCTCTCAGCAGCACTTTCTTCCTTAACTGCTTCTTTCTGAGGTTCCCCCTTCTCTTCTTCTTTCTCTTCTTCTTTCTCTTCCACTCCAGCAAGCCAGTCTCCACCCTCATCAGCTTCCAATGCAGCTTTCCTCTCTTCTTCTCTTTCTCTTATTTTCCTCTCAGCAGCACTTTCTTCCTTAACTTCTTCTTTCTGAGGTTCCCCCTTCTCTTCTTCTTTCTTTTCTTCTTTCTCTTCCACTCCAGCAAGCCAGTCTCCACCCTCATCAGCCTCCAATGCAGCTTTCCTCTCTTCTTCTCTTTCTCTTCTTTTCCTCTCAGCAGCACTTTCTTCTTTAACTTCTTCTTTTTGAGGTTCCCCCTTCTCTTCTTCTTTCTCTTCCACTCCAGCAAGCCAGTCTCCACCCTCATCAGCCTCCAATGCAGCTTTCCTCTCTTCTTCTCTTTCTCTTCTTTTCCTCTCAGCAGCACTTTCCTCTTTAACTTCTTCTTTTTTAGGTTCCCCCTTCTCTTCTTCTTTCTCTTCTTCTTTCTCTTCCACTCCAGCAAGCCAGTCTCCACCCTCATCAGCCTCCAATGCAGCTTTCCTCTCTTCTTCTCTTTCTCTTCTTTTCCTCTCAGCAGCACTTTCCTCTTTAACTTCTTCTTTTTGAGGTTCCCCCTTCTCTTCTTCTTTCTCTTCTTCTTTCTCTTCCACTCCAGCAAGCCAGTCTCCACCCTCATCAGCCTCCAATGCAGCTTTCCTCTCTTCTTCTCTTTCTCTTCTTTTCCGCTCAGCAGCACTTTCTTCTTTAACTTCTTCTTTCTCTGGTTTTTCCTCTTTTTCTTCTGCCACATTTGAAAGCCAGTCTCCATCTTCTTCTGCTTCCATGGCAGCCTTTCTTTCTTCTTCTCTCTCTCTCCGTTTTCTTTCAGCTGGACTCTCTTCCTTCACTACGTCTTTTTCTTTAGTTTCTTCAGATGCTGAATCCTTTTTATTAACTTCTTCGCCTTCTTTGTTTTCATCTTCTTCCTTTTCTGTTTTTAATTCTCCATCTACACTTTCTTCATTGTCATCCTCTTTCACCTCCTTTTCTTCAGATATTTCTTTTTCTTTGGCTTCATCTTTAGTCTGACAAAGTTACAAAAATTAGAGTACGACTCAAAATAACAGTTAAAATAGTTTAATACATTTTTAATGCAAGTCTTGAAAAATAATGAATATTAACAATTCAGTTTATTTCCTTACAGCAACTGCTACAATTATTTGAGTGGGATCTATTATTTTATAATTATAATATACTGAATTTACTGAAAGTTGAAACAAAATTTTGGCAACTCCATATTGCTAAGTAACATCTTTTCCGCCAGATTATTGCTTGTTATACTGATGGGAAAAAATAAGGGAACACATGGAATTATCGAACTGACTGCAAGTAGAACGGTCCACTTCTGACACTATTGATTGGTGTTTTTTTGTTTTGTTTTTTTGTTGCAGTCATTATTTGTGGTTACCATTTACAGCGTAACCTCTCAAAATTGGACCCTCTGTAAACCGGAATTCTCTCAAAACCAGAGGTTTTTCATGTGCCCCTTTTTAAAATATCTATGCAGAAGAGAACCTCTCTAAACCGGACACCTTTTAAAACCAGACTTTTTCTTGGTCCCTAGGGTGTCCGGTTTAGAGGAGTTTCACTCTATGTGATGTCTTATTTCTTTTCATCAGTATATTATTAAATACAATATATTTTTTAAATTTCATAGAAATATAAAATCTTACTGAAGCCATAATAAAGTTTAACTTCTGAAGCAATCATACATGTATATGTTACAATGTCTAACATCAGTCAATATGAAAAATGACACATTGTCAGTAGTTAAAAGTTTGTTTTGTTTGATGACACCACTAGAGCACATCATTGGCTATTGGATATAGTCTTAAAGAAAACGCCACTACTGAAAGTAATGTGCATATGGTATCACAATGTTGCACACAGTAAATACATATACGTGTAGTTCCCATTTATAAGAATATGAATTCCGCAGAATTAATTGTCACACCATCTTTGCAAGCCAAGATACCCTTCGGTATACTTGTAGTAAACTGTACTATATGGAATGGTACTTCGGCTTATGAAAATGATGTCTCACCTACCATAAACTCATAAATGCATCCAAATGATAAATTAGGGTTGACTATTTGTTTTAGGTAGTGTTCTCAGAAACACACGGTTTCAAGGCCTTACCTCTATAACGATTCTGAAAGATCATGAATCTTGTCTCAAGTAATCAAAACATTTGTTAGTGTTAAACAATGCTGGCTTACTTTTACTTTTTAACTGACTGAAATAAATACATGTAGTAATAAGTACACCATAAATTGGTTTCAATGGGTGTAGGGAGGTTTTAGTTGGGAAGGTTTGCACACAACAAGAAAAGCAGATGTACCTCGTCTTGTTTTTCGGCTTCTTCCTCCTGTTAAAGCAACAGTATCATAGAACATTATTTATTTAAAATAATAAAACCATACTGACTGTCAGTGCACGTAGTAAAAAATAAAGTGTTTGTTGCCCTGTAATGTAGACAGAGAATAACTGGTAAGATCACTGTCGACATTTTCAGCATTTGTGTTTTCCATTATTCATAATGTATCCAATTCATTAAAGTCATAATTTGATAATTACAGCAAGTTAAGATTTTCTGTGAATCAAGGCTTGATAGCAAATGTCACCAAAAATACACGATATTATATGCCTCGAATTCTGATAATCTGGGCTACATTTTACAAAGCGATCTCAGTGCTAAAATCACCTCAAGTGCATAACTACCTTATGTACATAAGGCAATCTTAGCTCTAAGATGGTTTCGAAAAATGGAGACCAGATTTACAAACAGCTTTTCCTTTCTACCTTTGTTTTAACAGTATGCTAAAAATATTCAGATGACACAAATTATAAGCATTTTCTGTGTTTGTTTCAAGTTTTCCTTATTGTTGTTTGAAAAATGCTTCCAATGTAAAATTTGACAAGCAAAGATTGCTTTTCACTGACTCCACAAAATGAATTTCAAGCCATGTGAATAGAATTAGTTTTCATTATGTAAATTCTATTTCCATCCTATCACCCAGGTGAGACTGATTTACTTCAGTGAGACATCTGTGATGTGTCAAAGATTCTCAAAGACCTCTGGACCATTCCTTGCCCTGATGTAGAGTTGTCTTGTGGCAGCAACAATAGGTGACAGCCTATTTGCTAATAAGGGGGTTGGGTGGCTTAGGTGCAAATATCAACAATTTGATTTGATTTTCTACTTCTAGGCTTCTATGACCAATACGGTATCATTCAGGAATTGTTAATAATATATGTCATTGATGTGTTTTATATACACATAGTAACTGTCACATAGTACATGGTTCGGTTTATATTTATGGGGTGTGTAAACTAGATTTGATTTTAAGATATGTTTTTCATATGCTGGCAGCAACAACAGGTGACAGCATAGTGAGTGTGTGTGTATATGTGTGTGTCTGTGTGTATGTGTGTGTGTATGTGTATGTGTGTGTGGATGTGTGTGTGGATGTGTGTGTGTGTGTGTCTGTGTGTGTTTCTGTGTGTGTGGTGTGTGTGTGTATGTGTTATGTGGGTATGTATGTGTATTTGTGTGTATGCGTGTGGTGTGTTATGTGTGTGTGTATATGTATGTGTGTGTGTGTGTGTGTGTGTACATGTGTGTGTGGTGTGTGTGTTGTGTGTGTATGTGTGTGTGTATGTGTGTATGTGTACGTGTGTGTGTGGTGTATGTGTGTGTGATGTGTGTGTATGTGTACATGTGTGTGGTGTTTGTGTACGTGTGTCTGTGTACGTGTGTCTGTGTACGTGTCTACATGTGTGTGTGTGTGTGTGTGTGTGTGTGTGGCTTAGATGCAAATTTCAACAATATGTTTTAACTTTCTCGACTTCTACAACCATAAGAATTGTTGTTAAAACATGTATATGAAGTAAGCTGTTCAGCAAGTTGAATATGGATATGATTTTTTTGTTTCAAGATGGCCACCATTTATTAATATGCCTACCAAATATCATTTTATTTTACACTTTTACACACACACACACACTCACACACACACACACACACACACACACGCACGTAGACACACACACATACACACACACACAGACACACACACAGACACACACACACACAGAGAAACACTCACACACACACAGACACACACACACACGTACACACACACACAGACACACACAGACACACACACAGACACACACACACAGACACACACACACAGACACACACACACACAGACGTACACACACAGACACAGACACACAGACACACACACACACACACAGACACACACACAGACACACACACACAGACGCACACACACACAGACACACACACACACAGACACACACACACAGACACACACAGACACACAGACACACACACACACACTGGCAATAACTGTCACATTTAGTTTATATTTTCATTTATATTTATACAATTCTGTAAACTGGATATAATTTTAAACTGTTTTTCATGTTTTCAAACTATTATCCATATTTATCCCTTGAATCATTAACAATGTGTATATAATGGTGCAAATATATGGCAAGATCACATTTTAAAACATGTTTACATATATGGTGAAATAAAACAGTTTATATAAACCATAAACTGTTTGAAAAAATGTATCAGTTAGGCACTTGTTTGACAGTATTAAATTATGAAGAATTAGTAATTATCCGAATGTTTCAAATTGCTCAAATTCTAAATTAAAAATGCTACAATTGTTTTCAATTTATTGATGGAGACATCATGAAATAACTTATTTCTATGTTCAAGGTAATTATTAAGCCTTGAGATAACGACTGCCACAGACGTTTAGTATGTATATGAAACAAATATATGTTGAGATAAGCTAACAGGAATTCTAGTAAAAGTAACAAGAAAATTTGTCTCTTCAGCTGAGATTAATTATATAAACCAGTGGCTAAAACTAAGCCTAAGATTTTCAAAAACTACTTCACTGAATGAAGTAAACCCCATCACATGTTTTAAGCACAATGGTAGTTAGTACACTGACACTAGTTCAAATTAAATTACTGACCAGATGAACCAACATTTTATCACAAACACTGTCACATTTATCACCAATGGCAGGCCTTGTGGTATTAACTGCTCTATTAAAAGTCAGGTGCACCTCAGACTTTGACCCAGCCGGATGTTATTTGGTTTAGTACTACCTAAACCCATATCCAATTTACATGTTGCATAATTATAAACCAAACGATATTCTAAATGTGATGGTTATTACCAATAAAAGGTACAAAATAATATGACATTTGTCTGCCATATTAATAAATGGCAGCCATCTTGAAAACAATACACATCCAGATTGAACTGGCTGAACAGCAGCATAAACGCTTACTTCATATGGGTATGTAGTCAACAACAATTCTCGAGGGATGTTGGCTGTAGAAGCCGCGAAAATAAAATAAGATCTTTGAAATTTGCATCTGAACCACCCCACCTCCTGCTAAAAAATATCCTGTCACCTATTGTTACTGCCAACATATGAAAAACATGTCTTAAAATCAAATCCAGTAGGAGCTGAGAAAATCAAACCAAAGTGTTGAGATTTACACCCAAGCCATCCCTACCTTGTATTAGAAAATAGGCTGTCACCTACTGTTACTGACACAATTCAACTCTACACCTGGCTTAGGATTGAAGCCTGAAGTGACAAACCAACTGTGTAGTGGGTGTTTGTGCTCAACCATTTTGAAGCCTCTTTTCAGAATTGGCTCCTGCACTATTAGCTCAGTTGGTAGAGTGCTGGACTCTCATACTGATTAATAGAGTGAGCCTTGTGCTTACAAGCTGGAATCTACAAGTTATTATCACAGTGCATGTTCTAAACTGAAAGTGGATAATATTGACTTTTAAGAAAGAGCATTAGGACCAATAGATATTAAACCAAGGTCTTGAGATGCTAAATCGAAATCTGGAGACTAAGTCAAGATGTTGACTTATTTATCTCAAGATGTCGACTTAATTACTTTTTTTTATTACATTATTTTATTATTATGTTTTGGAGTGTCATCTTACAGTATTATCTCAATATCTCAAATTATTATATTAAAATCTTGACTTATTATCTTGAGATCTTGACTTATTATCTCGAGATATAAAACTACTTTTTCGTAGATTGTATGAAAGGGCATTAGGGCCAATCCGTATAAAGAAAAAGTAGTTTTATATCTTCGAGATAATAAGATGACACAGAAAATTATAAGTAATAAGATAAAATAATATAATACAAAAGATATTAAGTCAAGATCTCAAGATAAAGGTCGAGATCACCATTTAGTATCGTGAGATCTCAATTTACTATCTCGAGATCTCAACTTACTCTCTTGTGATCTCAAGATATAGAAAAAACTTTTCTCTGTACGGATTGGCCCTAATGCTCTTTTGTAATGTTCAGCACTTATTCATACTTGTACAATGTGTATCACAGCAAACGAAACTCACTTTTATTTCATATGTTTACAGGTTTGTTCATATAAATATTGATTCAGAAGTAAATTACACATTATTGTGGGTAAAGAAAATAGACCAATACGTTGATTTGTTACTGCCTACTGCATACTGCACGTATAAGTAAGAACTGGAACGTGGGACAGTTTACTTAACAGTAAAGCACAGTATAAAATAAATATGAATATATTAAATTTACAAAACAAACCTGAAGAAACATTAAGTAATGTAAACAGTGAATATTTTCAAAACAGATTGCAAACAATGACATTGTTTGACTGCATTCGATCGTCTCATCTGGGTCAAATTTGAAAACTACAACACACTAGCAAATTTTCGCTTGGCTAGGAAAAAATTACGACTACTGTCAGTAGTTGAACTGAAATAAGATTGTAATTTTAGAAGAAACATGGTATAATTATGATACACTTCCAACACTACACAGTAGTGATTAGCATCAATAGGTCTCAAAGTATCATAATTATAATAATACATATAGTGTAACATACATGTACATACAACCACATGAATGCAGGAAACAGTATGAGCCCAAAACAATATTGCAGTTTAAGTTCTAAAAACTTATTATCACATGTATTAATTTTGTATTAACAAGTTACTAATACTATGCATAATACTTTAGCACTCGGTAGAACAAACCTCTGGCAACTTTTTGCATAATTCATTTTATCCAAGTAAATGGTGCCCTAAATGTTGTGCAATTTTCTTTTAGGTTATACAAAATTAAATCATTCTCATAGTTTTCAGAAGCTTGAGCAAAATATACATACATATATAGTGATAGTTCTATTAGTTACTGCTTGGCCAGTTAGTAGAGTATAATTTATAGTCTACTGCATGATTCTCAAGTCTATTATCGATCCTTGTCACTTGCCATTATCTAATATATCATTTAGTAGCTTACCTACAAAATGCTAGTCACACAAGTAGTTGTATCTCTGAGAGTAAACATCTACTGTTGGCCATTGACTTTTGACACTTTGCTAGGTTGTTTATTTGAATAGGATACACCTGTATATCAGAGGACATTATTGTATGAATGTATAAAACATTCTAATGCATAATATGAAACAGATCTTTGATAATTACGTAACAAAATAATTTTTCTTACCTCTTCAATAATTGTTTGTGGGGGGGTCAATTTCAAAAAGTCATACAGTCGGTCCAGTTCAATGTGGTTATAAAAAGACTCATAATCCTGAAAATAAAATTATACTAGTATGTAATGAAAGAATACTCAACGAGCTACTCGGCAATACCGTTTATCTTGCACGAGTGAACTGATGTTGTTCCTTCCTGAGCCTTTGATGAGGCAAGGACAACATCAATTCACTCGTGCAAGATAAACAGTATTGCCGAGTAGCGATTTGTGCGTTCTATTTATTATATAACATTTAGTGAAATATCTTAAAATATCAGTGAAATAAAAGTGTTATCAGTTATTCAGTGACGATAACACATTTTAGAGTGAAAATTTCACTATTTCACTCTAAAATGTGTTATTGTCACAGTAGAAAGACTTATCTTCACTGTAAAAAAGTCAGAACTATTTTGCTGCTGGCATTTTAAAAAATAAAGGTAAACTGTCAAAAGTTATATAATAAATGGAAAATTTCATGTTTTTTGTCAAATATGATTTATATCTCATCTCGTGAAGTTTGCAATCATATCACTTGTGCGACTCGTGAAATATGATTGCAAACTTCACTCGATGAAATATAAATCATATTTGACAAAAAACATGAAATATCCTTTATTTATTACCCATTATCAATCTTTATTATTTCATGGAAGATTTTCAAAAGATAATGTTATTGAAAACATGTTTGCAAGTTGAGAACATGAGACAGTGTTGCATCATAGCTGTGACATACGCATCGCTGATGACATGAGTCGGTTGTTGACATGACTGCCACCATGGAAACTAAGATGTCAAACCTATAGTGAAACATTTAGGGTCTCCACGAGTACTCGAGTACTCGGGCACAGGTCAAGTCTAGCAAGACGAGTCCGTTCACAGGACTCGAGTACCTGTACAAGGTGAAATATAGTGAGCAACTACAATACAATGGACAATGTAGGACAATAATTTCAGCAGTAGATAATCAACGATATAAGTTACACAATAATTATATGATCATACACTTGTTTCTCTCTTTAAACTGGCCATCCATCCATCAGAGCACTTCTAAATGCAATACAATGGCATGATTTGGCATCCATGATCAGCGCTGGAATTAAGATACATAATGCTATTTTACTGTATTCCTTAGTCTCATTATCATCTAGTGTAAGTGTGGGGTACTCGGGTCCGGGTCAAGTTTGACCTTCGAGTACTTGAGTCCAATATTTTGAACTCGTGGATGCCCTAAAAGCATTGATTATAATGTCAAAACATATCTATGGAAAGATCATTTTTCTCTCTGCATTGATTATAATGTCAAAACATATCTATGGAAAGATCATTTTTCTCTCTGCCCATATGGGTAATAATCAGGCTTTCTGCCAGAAAATGAATTGACGATACGTAATAAAAACAACAGACCACTATAGTGTCTCTGCTAGGTGGTTATCGGTTTGAAATGTTTTCAAATTGGACACTGCATTTGACAATTAATGTTAAATAGCAGTTCTCTTACTATCAGCTATGTAAAAATTATAAAAATATATCTATTTATTTCCAAAATATTCGGTTACATAATTTTACCCTCCTTATCCTCTGGCAGAAACCCTGGTAATACATATATGCAGGAAGAAATTCCAAAATGCAAGTACTTAAAGGTTAAGATCATAATAAACTAAACATAAGGCTAGAAAAAAGTGCCTTGCCAAATTGTCAAAATCAATATTACTTAATTAATTGAAAATTTAACTTCTAAGCACCTTTAAAAAAAATCTTCAGGAAAGGCCTGTAGTTCTAAAGAACTTAAAGTTTAAATATGTTTTTCTTTATAACAATAAAAACCCCACTTTACTTTATTTATATTGCGTAAGTAATGCTGATTTACAAATAAAACTTCACCTGCCTTCCACACATAATTTCTATTTTACAATATTACATAGTATACCATAACTATTACTATGGTACTATACAATGGTATCTCACTAAGTTATTTATTGTTAATGTTATGTATATACATATATCTAAATACTGCTGATACTGTACATTGTCTTCTTACATGTTGGTATGTTCATTACTGTAGATCCTGAAATTAATGCATCCCTAAATTCATGCGAGTGACGGTGGGCAGACTAAAATGCGACATGAAATTTATGTGAGTGGCCTCCATATAAAATATTACTTTCCTATTAACACGTGTCTGTGTACTTTTCGGTTAAATCAGAGTTACAGTTGTCTTCAATGAGATTAACTCACTAACATGTCTGTGTACAGTTGATAATTGATCAGCTCGATACGAACCGCGGTACAGTTTTGCGTACCGCGATTTTTTTTCCTTGTAACTTATTTGATTTGAAATAGGCAAACAAACAAACAAAAACCACATCATTTTATTAATTGGTGATGACAGGAAATGTAACAATCACGTCAAGCGTAGTCGGCTTACTTGTTGGCATATGAAGTGATAGGTCGGTTATACTTGGTTCTAACTTCTAAACAAAACGTGTCAAAAGTCCAGTGAAAATAACCAGTTAACGATAATTACAAATAAATGTTTTGTTACTTACACATTATCATTCGTTGTTCATTTACGTTGGAATACGGCTACGGCTACGGCTATCATCTTCAAAGAAATAAACCAACAAATGAGAATCACACTTCGCTGTTTTTCACTGAACTCGAAATACTTCGGCCGATTGTTCAAAATACCTCGGCTAATAACCTCGGCTCTGGTTCGGTCGATCTGGCGAAACATTGTGACTCAATACATACATTTCCGTGTTAAGCGAGCAGCAACGGAAAAGCCTGATAGTAAGGATTTCCGAATGTGACAATTTATGAATAGTTTGACCATTCACAGTCTGGAGCTCCACGCGGTAAGACGTGTTTGTTTCGCTTGTGCACACTGCACGTGCTTTCGTGTGCTCGACTTGGGGGGTCCCTCATTTCGTTGTTTTGGTCAGCAAAATGAAGTTTTCTACTGGAATGTATGCGGCCATTGGAACTGATTGAACGCTGGAACGCTTCTCATTTCGACAGCCTGCACCACCAGGTTGGATTCTTTTTTAGCGAGATTCCTTGCTTCCACGTCATTTCTCCGTCTGACTGTCGACAGGTTTTTTTCGTGACTCGTATGACGGCCATTCTGCAGAACGCCACGGTTGTTCGCGTTTAGTCTGTACATGTCCGAGCCTGTCCTAGCAGTACTGGAAGATTGACCACCCCACTCTAAGAAGAAATAGGAAGCGGGGTCGGCCCCTACTACTCTTTTTCTAGACTTTCGTATCCTCTGGAGTCGGGCCCGTCCGAACCACTATACCAACCCATGACGACTGGACTATACCCTAGTCTGATACTCTCTTTCGTTCAGACAGATCCAGCTTCTCAAGATCTGTATTTCAGCACAGCAGTACACCTTCAACGTCTATCGACTGTCAATCTAGGGGTTTTCTTGACGGGATGCAACCTATCTCGTCCCTTTAAGCTGTGCACCCAAACGGCCTTAACGAGGCCACTCGCGTGGACATATCGATCGGACTTTAAACTTTTAGATCTGCGTTCAAAATTTTATGTTGAAATTACTTCTTTTTTTTTTTTTAATATTATTAAATAGTCCAATCCTCTCTTCTTTCTCTTATTTAATTTTGGACTTTCCTTCTAAAATGCTCCAAATTATATAAATATTCGGCCGAGCAGTCAATTCTTTTTTATTTTTGGATTGTAACCTTTTTTTTTTCTTTTTTTATTCTATTAACTCTTTTACTAATTGCTATTTTCAAAATTCTGCCCATTTTCATCCCCCCCCCCCCCCCACTCCATCCCGAGTCAGGCCACCGATCTTATCGGAGGTCGGACTCGGGATGGGCGTGTTCGAAACCCTAGTGGTATATGGACACGTTAAATTAGTTATCATCATCATCATCATCATCATCAATAGTTTGACACCGTCACGCCAGTGTTCTAGTAGACTAGTATTGTGTTAAAAAATAAAAATATGGCCTAAAACATTGAGCCTGACAGCTGAAACTAATAAAGATCATTAAAAAGTTATGCCTTCTATTTTCATTAAAAAAAACCCAACCCATAAATAATATCAATTATATTGCAATACATATTGCAATACAGTTTCTTATATCGCAATATATCGCAATACGGTTTTGACCGTATCGTTGCACCCCTAGTGTACAGATCAGGTAACCTATTTTTGGTGTTATCAAATCAAAGCATATTCTTGCAGCAATCATATACCTAATGTGTATAGTTATCTAAATCTGGCTAAACATTAGCATACATGTACCATTACAACTGTATCTTCCTAAAACATGCCGAGAAAGTTGCAGCGAACTTAAACAGTAAAAAGAAAGAAATGTTCGACCTCAGGATTAGCGTGCTAAAACCCATTCACACGTGATGAATCGTGTCGGCTTTTGCTGGACCATTGGATGATTAGTCTGTCTTGCCTATAATGAATTGTGTTCCAGTTGGTTTATAAATGTCTTAGAATGTTAATTTTTGTTTGTTTTAATAACGTGTAACACATAGCTTGCTGGACTATTGCGGGACAAAAAATTGAAATAAATGTGTCATATCATTTATGTAAATAACACGGACTTGCATTTTTCGCATTAATATTATGATTACATTAAGTTCAGGATCTACAGTATATGGGATGGTGCCCCATGGTGTGTACTGATACAATAAAGTTAACTGAATTGAATTAACTGAACTGAACTGAATACTAGTACATGTATATGGTCATGCTTATATAATTTGTAAAATGAGTTTTGGTCAAATGGGTAAATCTTCTATGAGCAGATCTCCTATAGGCAAATGTCTCCCACTCCCACCACACACTTCCTTTAGAATCAATAAATGACAATATACATGTATATATATATATATATATATATATATTATAATATGTAAAACTTTCAAATCCACACACTTTATCATCATTCCCATTCCAGCTCTCAGCTGAAGAGATGTCCCGCACACATGACTTTGCAGCTAAGAAGCTAGATATTGCTGCGTGCACTGTTATCTCCCCCTATTTTTGGGGGTGATGATCCAGTTATTTGGCGAGCTGGCAAAATGTAAAATTTCACACAACGGTGGGAAGGCTTATGTCACCCTGGTGTATAGAGGTCAACCCACACCAGCAACCAAAAGGAAGAGGAGGCAACAGAGGAAGAAGAGAGGGACCCAAGCCGGTGGCTACTCCACCCATGGCAGTCCTTTCGAAGCCGCGATCACCGTCCCCACTACACATCATACCATTAAGATGATGCGCCAGCCAGACCAGAGCCATCACCTATCATTTGACACCCCCAGTCGCTGGCCCTTTTAAGAGCCAATATTATGGCGATGGAATCGACCGAACTGGAGGTCGCACCACCCAGAGTGTCACCAAACCGACCAGCCGTGATGGAATACAAGGCGGCAGTAGTGGTCGAACAATGGGTGAACCGGAATAAGAAAAAAATCCCTGGTCATCAACAGCACAACACTAGAGCTACTGCCGAACCAACCGGGGGGGGGGGGGGGGGGGGGGGGAGGTGTGTGTGTTCCTGTACCAGTAAGATGACAGACGTGGCAGTTTCCACATTAACACTGTGGAGTCACTTACTGGGGAACAGATCACATACGTACGACAGGACACCTCATACCACGAGATACATGTAATGCTGCGCAGGGTGTTCGCGCAGCATTACTATGACATCGTCAGCACACAATCAGGAGCTGCATGCATCACCAACTTTGACGCCTGAACACCAACCCCAGCCCCTCCCCCCCCCCCCCCCCAGCCCTTTTCAGGGCTACCCCTAGGTTCGTATAGTGTCAATACGTTTAGGCTTAAATTTAAAAAATCTGACAATCTTTAACTTTCGGCTGAACCATTCAAAATTAGCATGCAATCACCAAAACGTTTTCAGACATGACTTCAACTTTTGGGCTTAATTCTCTTTCTAAGAACTTTCAAAATTTGCCACCACCTCTTTCACTTTGTTTATCTCAGCCACAACAACTGGTCTTCTTGTTCCAGCCAGTACACCATGACTGGTATATCAAGGGCTGTGGTATGTGCTATCCTGTCTGTCAACAGTGGATAATTTTAAGAAGAACATGTGCTGCAGGACTCTCATCTATCATGATTGTAATAAGTTTAATTCCATTCAGTGGGGTCGATATTTGCCCATCCATAAGTACTTGACAAGTATGCATAGTGAAATTGGCTGGCTGAAGTCGTTGGTGGAAACTGGCCAGGTGTTACAGAGGTTTTTGTTCTATGCAGCTTTCTTACAGAGCAAATAGTACATAATGGAAAGAAAGAAAGAAATGTTTTATTTAACGACGCACTCAACACATTGTATTTATGGTTATATGGCGTCAGACATATGGTTAAGGACCACACATATATTGAGAAAGGAAACCCGCTGTCGCCACTTCATGGGCTACTCTTTTCGATTAGCAGCAAGGGATCTTTTATATGCACCATCCCACAGACAGAGTAGTACATACCACAGCCTTTGGTATACCAGTTGTGGTGCACTGGCTGGAACGAGAAATAGCCCAATGGGCCCACCGACGGGGATCGATCCCAGACCGACCGCGCATCGAGCGAGCGCTTTACCACTGGGCTATGTCCCGCCCCTACATAATGGATGCCAGTGAGTTGAAATGGTTTTCACTTTGTCCAAATTGGACATAGACAATTGGTAAGTTTCACAGGAAAAGTTGACAGATGGACGGATAGATGACTAGGTGGATGGCAGACAAATCAGTATCAGAAAGGTTCTGCTGATGAATATCATATTAATAAATAAAGTCTTGCCGACAAAGCACTATTATTTTTTCAAAGTAACAACAAAACAAAAAACAGCAGAAAACAATCTTTAAGAGTTTTAACTTAAAGCTATAATAAAAATTTAGTTTAACAGATCATTTCTGAAATTTCCATACCTATGGACCAAAGACCATGGAATGCCCCTAATACAAAATTTAGAATGCCTCATTCATTGACACTGCAGTATTTAAAATTTCATAACAGATAGAAATACCATACCCCACAGTATTCTTCATCATTGAACACTTGTGGTGGAAGTGGTTTCTGTCCTTCTTTCTTCGGCGTACTGTTCACCTGCATGAATTTACGCTGTTCCTCATTAATAGGATCTGTAATGTCAATCCTCTCCACCTCGATTCCATTTGCTTCCAGAATGTCAATGATGTGACATTGGTGTTTGCGTAGCTAAAAAAGAACCAAAAAAACCTGGATGTACCAACGCTACACCACGAAACCTGACACCCCCATGTGCAACAAACCTGTGCTGTACTTTTTTATGGTGACGTAGACCAATGTGTTTCTTCATGTAGAATTGGTACCAGTTAATAATATGCAAGTTTAATTTTATGACTGGATTCAAACTAAAGCTCTGTGGCATCAGATTTAGGATTTTTTTTAAATTATTTTCAACACAGCAGCTTGCGACCATTTGGTCGTTGATGACTGCCAAAACATTAAATAGTTTCCTCTAGCCTTCCCCTACATATCAATAAAGGGAGGGCTGGAGGTGACTCAAGCTAGATACTTACTTATCTGAATTTTATTGTAAATGAAAATGTTGGGAAATAAATGTTCCTTAACTGTTAACGGTCCAGACTTATGGCACATTATTAATACACAGTATATAACAAAAATACATAAACATTACAATATTAAAAATAAAAAACAAAAATACCATCCCAATTATTAATAGTGACTTTTTGTAAAACGCTTGGGGAAAAACCCCACTGCTTAGTCGATTTGACCTGCATCAGACCTGTGACGTAGCATGCGGTGGATTCCATTCATTCTGTTAGGTCAACATGTTAACAGCAGAGAATGATTATAAAAAACCCCAGCTGATTCTTAACGGATGCTAGTTTGGACATTTTGGTTTTATCACATTTGTCACTCTAATGGTACCTCAACTGGTGACGAAGAAGGATAAAATCTGTTAGGGGTACGTCCCTATCAGTTTGAGCCGGAATACAATAACGATGATCCGGCAAGTGGTAAACAAATAATACCCAGATGGCGAAACACTACTCACCGATCTTGAAAGTTGGTAAGACAAATTTGGAATAGATCTTAATTATAGAGATGGTATATATTGTCAAATAATGTTTATTTTTCTATTCTAAATTAATTTATAGCCAATATAGGGTCACATTTTGAGACAAAATATCCCTGTCTAGACATATTTAATGGTTACCTATTGTCGTATATATATGCATTTACACATGCAGGCTACCACAATCGCTCAAAAACAGGATATGCTTTTTATTGATTATTTTATTTTAGGTCATTCCACCATCAAAAGACAGAATGTTTTTTTAGCCAATTTGTTCAAAAATTAACAATTGGGTGGGTGACATCTGAGAATAGTTGCTTAGTATATTAGTAATAATACAAGTAAGCTAACTTGGCAACATGAAGATTTCCTATTTATAATGAATAATAAATAGTACAAAAGAAAACAAGACAAAATTGTTAACAGTTTCATTGGAATATTTATTTACATGATTATATACTACTTGATACACACTATATACAGGGCTATTTAATTTTCTTTAGGTATACATGAAACCAAACATCAACCCCAACATATTTACATTAATTCCATCATCTAAACGGGAGGAACATTTAACCATTAACATTTCCCCACACATTGATTATGGATTATTATTATCATATTGGTAGAACCAAACATAAATTTTCGATTATAATCCTTCATTGGAACATCACTAATAGCCTTGAATTAAACAATGTACCAATTTAGTCATTCCATATTACTTCACTTAGTATTTTAATAAACACTTTTTGGACTACATGTGCAAGTATGTTAGCTGTTGACACACGAGTGCTTATTGTATAACATCTTCAGTGCAAAAAACAAAACAAAATTCAACTGAATGTTAACACAAACATCAATTTTCTGTTTTAGGTGCAAATGTGGAAGATTGTGTAGCTATGGCTTCTTTAATGTCTGGTTGCTTAAAGTTGGAACATAGAAAGCTGACAATGTTAAGAATCCAAGATAGAGGAAAGTTCTGCTAGATTTGATATCACTCCATCACACAGCATGGTCACCAGTTTGTCAGTTTACCTTGAAATATCAAGCCATGTAAGCCTATATGATTACTAAAAAATATTGTATATATACATACATGCTCTTGTGTCCATTTATGATTAGTCACATTTATTTTTGTTTCTAAGAAGATAACTGATACATTTTTATGTTGTTGAAAATAATCTACATATAGCAGGACTTAGCCCAGTGGTAAAGCACTCGCTTGATGCATGGTCAGTTTGGGATCGATCCTCGTCTGACCCATTGTGCTATTTCTAGTTCCAGCCAGTGCATCATGACTGGTATATCAAAGGCCGTGGCATGTACTATCTTGTCTGGGATGGTGCATATAAAAGATCTCTTGCTACTAATAAAAAAATGTACCAGGTTTCCTCTCTAAGACTATTATGTAAAAATTACCAAATGTTTGACATCCAATAGTCCATGAGTAATAATCAATGTGCTCTTGTGGTGCCATTAAACAAAAACATACTTTAATTGATTTTGAAAATGATACAGTAATTTTCAAAGTGTCCTAAATGTGGGCTGCATTCTCGTTTGTGGGTACAAGACAGAGACAAGTTGTTCAAAGGATATATATATATATATATACTCTTTGAAAAAAAAGAAACTTGACATTGGTAAAAATAATACTATCCGATTATTTTAGAATCAAAGACATCGTAAAGACGATCAAGTAAGTGAGTGAATGGTGATGCAAAAATACTATAAAACACGTCCGATTCTCATAAACGTAGCCATAGTCAACTTGTGAACTGAAACACAAAAGCGCAATCCTCAGAGAAGCATGTGCATCATGAAGTTTTGTAACTTTGTATGCTGAACGGAGGGTTGGTGGGGCATAAAAGGCCACATCAGCAGTGATTCAAACAGACCACATAACGACATTGTAGGTAAAGCAATAATGCCAAGATTGACATCAGCTCAACGCAATAATGCCATTGGGAGACTGCAAGCAGGGGCAACTCAACAAGCTGTGGCAAGGCACTTTGGCGTCTCCAGAAAGACCATCTCTGCTTTATGGGCATAGCACAATACCACTCAAAGTGTTAATGACAGGCCAAAGTCAGGTCATCCCAGAGTAACCACCGCTGCTCAAGATTGATATATCCGGGTGTGTCATCTTCGAAATCGAATCACAACAACAACAACCACAGTGACACAAATCCAGGGACTATGCAGAATTTCTGACCAGACAGTTCATAATCGGCTGAGGGAGGCAGGAATTTTCCCTAGAAGACCAGTGCGACGTAACGTTTTGACCCCACAGCACTTAACGGAGCGTCTGCATTGGTGCCAGCAGAGGGTGAGATGGACACGTGCCAGGTGGAGGACTGTTTTGTTCTCAGATGAGTCTCATATTCTCCTGTCACGTGCTAATGGATGCACACGTCTTAGCAGTAGCCCGAGTTGTTTTGGCTACCGATTTCTCACTCGGACTACCAATTTTCTAATCCCAGTAGTCTGCCGGGCTACCAAATGTTTTGGCATGTCCAGTCACCCACAATCAACAAAACGTTTAATTCATCAGTGTCTGAAATTCCACCTTTCATGTGCTCGCTCTCTGCTGCCAGGAGTCAATTGCTCCTCTAGTGCGACCCACAAGTGGCAGTTATACATGGTTCATACAGGTCATGGAATTTTCATTTGGGTCATTTGTTATCTATTCATAGTCATTTATAACAATCGACAACACAACCCGTTGTTTTTACACCTACATATAACAAACGCTTTGTATGATCAAGACTATTTGCCGCCAGCTGAAGTCTAGGCTATCTATGCAAATTATCAGATTATTGTTTACAAAATTAATATTTATTATTATGTTAAAGAAATGTATAAATTGACGAATGTTTTCAATGTTAAAAACCGGCCTCGGTGGCGTCGTGGCAGGCCATCGGTCTACAGGCTGGTAGGTACTGGGTTCGGATCCCAATCGAGGCATTGGATTTTTAATCCAGATACCGACTCCAAACCCTGAGTGAATGCTCCGCAAGGCTCAATGGGTAGGTGTAAACCACTTGCACCGACCAGTGATCCATAACTGGTTCAACAAAGGCCATGGTTTGTGCTATCCTACCTGTGGGAAGCGCAAATAAAAGATCCCTTGCTGCTAATCAGAAGAGTAGCCCATGTAGTGGCGACAGCGGGTTTCCTCTCAAAATATGTGTGGTCCTTAACCATATGTCTGACGCCATATAACTGTAAATAAAATGTGTTGAGTGCGTCATTAAATAAAACATTTCTTTCTTTCTTTCTTTCTTTTTCCAAACCCTGAGTGAGTGCTCCGCAAGGCTCAATGGGTAGGTGTAAACCACTTGCACCGACCAGTGATCCATAACAGGTTCAACAAAGGCCATAGTTTGTGCTATTCTGCCTGTGGGAAGTGCAAATAAAAGATCCCTTGCTGCTAATCGTAAAGAGTAGCCCATGTAGTGGTGACAGCGGGTTTCCTCTCAAACTGTGTGTGGTCCTTAACCATACATGTATGTCTGACGCCATATAACCGTACATAAAATGTGTTGAGTGCATCATTAAATAAAACATTTCTTTCTTTCAATGTTAAAAATAATAATCGTTCTTACAAATTATTTTTAATTAAATCTCTCTGATCGTTTACTATTGCTCAAAATGACATCTGACATCTTGTCACGTTATTACAACACAAACACACAATGTCATGGTGATCCCACAGGTAACTGACTGACGGCATTTACAAGTTTATTGTCATCAATAAAAACTGCTATTGTTTTGGAATAAAGTTAAGTTTTGTTAAGATTCTTCAAAATGACACCTGAAGATCGTACTATTAGCAGACAGTTCTACATATACGTGAAAACTGTATAAAGTGTTTCAATAATATTTTGTAAGTCTTCATTATGAGATTAGGCCTAAAAACAATTACTAATAATAGTAAAAAACACCATTGTGTGTTTCTGGATTTGTACCAAACAAATTAATGTAGGTAGAATAGGTCGGTTTTTTGGTGGTGGTGGTTAGATTTTTTTTTTTCCATACCATATTTACCCCTCCTTTGAGGCAATCCTTAAAAATATTTTGTTTTGTCTATTTCCTACCAGTAGATTCAAATCTGGGTAGGTAGGTAGGGATTATTATTATAATGGGTTTTTTTTAGGCTTAATCTCGTAATGAAGACTTACAGAATATTATAATGCCACATACATATATGAGACACTTTATTCAGTCACATATTATTAATGTCGTAGTTTTGATTATTTCCCCCAGATTCTGTTTAATGATTTAAACTAAAAACTTTATTATTCATTAAGGATTATCATATAGTTTTAATAAGTGTATATTGCACAGCATAATGCTCATGATTTACAAAAAAAGCCACCCTAAAACATGTTTACTTAAAAATAAATGATTTTACTTTTTTTCTCTTTTTTTTTTTTAAGTTATAGGGCTATCAATTTTTACTGAGGGCTATTAGATTTTATAACCTGGTAGCCCAGTGGGCTACCACTGAAAAAAACTTAAAGTCAAGGCCTGCTATAGATGTCAAGGGGAACGTTATGCTCCAAACTGCATGCAACAAGTCAACCGTTTTGGTGGTGGCAGTGTCATGGTGTGAGCAGGAATCCATCATGGTAGTAGGATGGCTCTTGTGCATGTGGCAGGTGCAATGACGGGCATCAGATATAGAGATAAAATCCTGCAGCATCACATCATTCTGCACATGAACATCAACGGTGGAATGTTTCAGCATAACAATGCCAGACCACATATTGCACATGTTAGTCAGGAGTTTCTGCAGCACCACAATGTCCAGACATTACCTTGGCTTGCCTGTTCGGCCGGATTTAAACCCAATAGAACATCTATGGGATGCACTGGATCAGCGTAAGCACCGGAGAAATCCACCACCCCAGACACTTCTGCAACTTCTTACAGCACTGGAGCATGAGTGGTAGAACATTCCACATGTTGTGCAACGTTTGATTGCTTCCATGCATCACCGTTATCAAGCTGTCATCAGGACTTGTGGTGGTCATAACTGATACTGACATTTTGTCCACCCCTATGTCATACATGTTTCAAGTGGATTCCCAGACATACTGTTTCGGACATGTACAGACTAATTCCCTTCCCATGGTGTCTTGATCTTTCGTTGCTTGTATCATGTCTACCAGTTGTTGGGGTTTTTTTTGTATTAAACTTTGAAAATCAATGTCAAGTTTCGTTTTTTGAAGAGTATATATATATAATATGTACATGTATTTAATTATGAAATACTGGCCCCATATTTTTTTTATCGGTCTAGGCTTAGTACCCCTCATGATTTTATATTGTGGTGGGGGCACAAACCACACTATGTATATACATGTGTATGTATGATTTTATAAAATTTAATAGTTTAAACAAGTTTGATGGGGTGGAGACATACTCCCATGGGCCCCCTCCCTACAACACTGCAGGGGAGGTGTATGGCCGTACCACTTTTCAAAGAGACACTTTTGTAGGTTATATTTGATGTATCTGTGAAAATGTCCTTCACAACTGAATTTGAAAGAAGAGTCTGGCAACCTTGAGCCGTACCACTATTTTTTACACTGCCGCCCATGCACTGGTACCCTCCCCGGCCCTCACCTATCTCTCTCTGTGTGCATGTGAGTGTGTGTATGTGTGTGCATCTAACTTGTAACTCACCCTTTTGAGTTCTAGTTTAGCTGGTGCTCATCGTGGTTTCTTGTTTTCTGTATCATGTGCAATCTTAGAACTTCTGCCAGTGGGGATACAGACTTGGAACAGATAATTTTGCAAAAAACAATTAGGTGTCATGCTTATCGACCACCTTAAATAATTGTTGTAATCCCCAGGGATGAAGTGGTCATGGAAGATCCTATCCCATCATCATGGTCCTTTCCATTACGCACAGGTTCGGTTTAAGAACCGCTTCCATGCAAACCATGTGAATATCGGTTTGTCTAAACACTAAACAATGGTTCTCCACATTTTATATTTGAAACTATCTCCAAAAGAATATTCCATCCATACAATTCAATTCATTGGAATAATATTTTCGCGTTTAAAAAAATCCCACATTCCAAATCAAATGTGTGAAAAGGTCAGGTCAGGTCAGGTGTAAAAAGTTGTACACTAATGCTTTCATAGTATGCCGCATAGCGCATCACAGGGTCACGTGTTTTGGCAAGCAATATGGAAAATGCAACTTTTTATTGCAAATATATTAAAAACAGGTACATTTTTTGGAATTTGTTTTATTGATACTTCATATACCATTGACGTACCAAACTGCGTTCACCTAACGACAAAAACACGAATACGATATTTACGGAAATACTGTTCTACATTTTTCAGTTACCATACGTGAGACAAGGTAGACTGCAATCAATTAACGTAAAATGCAATCAATTAACGTAAAACATCAACAATGTTGTCGTAAAACGAATCCATTCTAGTAAATAAAAGTGAAACACCCTCCGGTAAACAGGAAAGAGTGCAACGTTTCTAACTGCGTTCAGGCACATGCGTTTGCAAAATGTATCGTACAGCGCATGTGCGATTTGTCGTTTTCCATTTTTAGGCCACTATATGAAAAAAATATATACATGTATTTCATAACTATACACAGTTGACGAACACTTTGTTTAATTATTTTTTTGAAGAATTTTTTTTATTTCTGGTCCGGTTAACGTTTTACCAACACCCATTGCTAACACTTGTTGTCAATACTGATAGGCATTACGTTCAGACCAGGGATTGGCTAATGGGCCCACCAATGGGAATTGATCCCAGATCAACCGTGCATCGAGTGAACACTTTAACACTGGGCTACGTCCCGCCCCATGGTTGACATTGTTTCCTCTCAAAATCTGTGTGGTCCTTAACCATATGTCTGATGCCATATAACCGTAAATAAAATGTGTTGAATGCATTGTTAAATAAAGCATTTCTTTCTTTCCATATTGTTTATATAAAGTGGCCAGCAGTGGTGAACTTGTCATAACACTCCCTGGATATTTTAATTGGTTTCCCCAACAAGTGTCTTTAAAAATCATAAAAATTAAATACTTTGGCCTTGTTGATCTGGAACATGCGACTGCGAGGTCATGTAACATGTACCAAATGTTAATTCATCTTCCTCCATTTTAAGTCAATTTCTATGAGTCATGTGGGCCCGATATAGGTAATTTCAAGGAATAAAAAGATACTTATTTGTTTGAACTATATTGTTAATGAAAATGTTCTAGTACTGTGAAGAAAAACTTCACAAATGAAAGACAAGCAGACGACAACAAATCGGATGTTAAGTGCACGAACCGTGCATGAAAAAACAAAGTGAACGGAGTTCAAAGCATAACGCAGTTAGGGACGTTGACGATATATTATAAAAGGTATACACAGATACCAAACAATAGTGAATTAGATTTTCGATAAGCCTGGACCTTTAAGAAAAACGTCACACATGAACAACATGCAGACCATAAAAAATCGGATGTTGATTGCATTAACCCTGCATGGGAAAACAAATCGAACGGAATTTGAAGCATAACGCAGTTAGGGACGTTGATAATATTTCACTTCCGATTTCGACCCTTGTTGAATATATTAGGCGTATATTTTTAAAATGCAATATATGTTGCATAATTGAGCAATATTTGACCCTAACAATACTGAAACAAAAACATGTCGACGAGTGAAGTCCTGCCTCCATCGCCCATTATTACATCATAGTTGCTATTTATGGTCACTGACACTGCCACTGGCACTGGTCTACAAACTATGTAAAAACAGGATAAGAAACTTACCTCATTATTGCTAGCGACACTCGAATAGTACACTTTTATAACCATGTCTAATGCATATATTAGCCTCAATATGTTGTGTAATTAAAACTATTGTAGTAATTGATAAATATGATCTGATAACAGCTCCAAATAATAGTGAAATATATGTCTGTTTTTGCACACTGCAGATCACATTCCTTCGTATTAGTTATCTCCCCTTCCTTGTAGGTGTAGGTCTATCTACTGGTATATATTATATACTTAGCCACAAGAGTTTAGCAATTTGGTATATTATGTGCTAAAATAAAATAAAACTCGTGACTTACAAGATTAAATTGAATTTAATTTCGTCAGTGTAAGTAACAGGAGATTTTCAATACAAAATGAAACATAAGTTGTCAAATTGTGCCCATTCTTTGTACAATAAAATATGTTTTCAATCAATCAACTGTCACGTCGTTAAATGGTGCTTGGGGGTCCATGCATGAAAATTGTGAAGATTGTCATTAACGTGTCTGGGCACATTGGGCATTCCCAGTGGTACAACGTCGCCTCATGCACTAAACGTCAGGGCCGTACCCCCCGAGAATCACACCTTTTTTTTTACTCCAGAGAATAGCATACACATCTCAGGGTTTAATTTGTATAGTGTTTCATTTGTTTATAAAATGTGGTGCCCCACACCCCACCCCCAGGATTTTGAACGTGACCGGGACGTAACCCAGTGGTAAAGCGCTCGGCTGGTAGGCCTACGCGGTCGGTCTACCCGCTGGTGGACCCATTGGTATATTTCTCGTCCCAGCCAATGCACCACCACTTGTATATCAAAGGTATGTGCTGTCCTGTCTTTGGGAAAATACATATAAAAGATCCCATGCTGCATTAAGAAAATTTAGCGAGTTCCCCCTGATGTCAGAATTACCAATGTTTGACATCCAATAGCCGATGATTGTGCTTCAGTGGTGTCGTTAAACAAAACAAACTTTAAACTGAATATGACCGATGTGGTGCTGGTAGCGTCATGTTGTGGGCAGGAATTAATGACATCAAAATCATTTCATTTCAACTTATTTTCGTGCTTATATCCAATTGAGGTTCAAACACGCTGTCCTGGGGACACACCTCAACTATCTGGGCTGTCTGTCCAGGACAGGGGGTTAGTTGTTAGTTGGTTAATGAGAGAAACGAGGGTGTAGTGGCCTTACACCTACCCATTGAGCCCTTAAGAACTCGCTCTGGGTTGGAACCGGTACCGGGCTGCGAACCCTGTATCTACCAGCCTGTAGTCCGATGGCTTAACCACTGAACCACCGCATCATTCATGGGAACCTGAATGCTAAATTATTACAGTGACGAAATCATCACACCAGTTGTCATTCCGTTCATGCAGCAGTATCCAGGTTTTTTGTTTCAACAGAACAATACACGCCGACATTCAACCAGATTAACGACCGAACTTCTTCAGGAAAGGAAGGAAACGTTTTATTTAACGACGCACTCAACACATTTTATTAACGGTTATATAGCGTCAGACATATTATGGCTAAGGACCACACAGATATTGAAAGAGGAAACTCGCTGTCGCCACTCCATGGACTACTCTTTTTCGATTAGCAGCAAGGGATCTTTTATATGCACCATCCCATAGACAGGATAGCACATACCATGGTTTTTGATATACCAGTCGTTGTGCGCTGGCTGAAGCGAGAAAGAGCCCAATGGGCCTACCGACATGGATCGATCCCACACCGACTGCGTAGCAAGCGAACGCTTTACCACTGGGCTACGTCCCGCCCCTGAACTTGTTCAGAGGAACAATACTGAGGTACTAAACTGTCTTGCAAGATCGCCTGACTTGTTCCCTATTGTGAATGTGTGGGATTTGTAGGGTGCGAGAGAACCACGCGCATATTCATAATGTCAACAACCTTAAACGAAATGAAAGAAAGAAATGGTTTATTTAACGACGCACTTAACACATTTTATTTACGGTTATTTGGCTTCGGACATATGGTTACGGACCACACATATTGAGGGAGGAAACCCGCTGTCGCCACTTCATTGGCTACTCTTTTCGATTAGCAGCAAGGGATCTTTTATATGCACCATCCCACAGACAGGATAGCACATACCACGGCCTTTGATGTACCAGTCGTGGTGCACTGGCTGGAGCGAGAAATAGCCCAAGGGTCCCACTGACGGGGATCGATCCAAAACCGACCGCGCATCAAGCGAATGCTTTACCACTGGGCTACGTCTCGCCCCCCAACCTTAAACATACTTTAACTCGTGAATTGATCTATATCACTATTCCAGAGATCCACCGTCTGAGGCGACGTTGTACCGGTGTCAACATGCTATGCCCACGCAGAGGGAGGGTGTGCGTGTGTGTGCGCGCGCGCAACGCACCCCTCTCCAAATTACCAAAGGTCTAAAAAAATATATCAAATTTAGTTAATGTTACGTAAATGTGTTTTTTTTGTATTTTTGCCCTCACCCCCGACCCCCATTGTTAGTCCCATCACAAGGAATTCACAACCCATCCCCCAATTAAAAATCCTGCGTACGGACCTGATTTGTATTTTAAATATTATGACATGCATCCAGGGACGTAGCTAGGATTTTTTGTTTGGGGGGGGGGGGGGGGGGGGACTGAGTAGTTTATAGTCTTAAAATTCCTTAAACGGTTAAGAAGAGAAGTTTCTATAATTTTTTCCGCTTTGTTTTCTCTCCCCCCCCCCCCCACCGCTAGCTACAACCCTGACATCTGGATTGTCAACAGTTATATACAGCGAGGTATCGTCAGCAAACAACCGTATGTTTGAGGTGATTTCGCAAACAATATAATTTACATATTTGAAAAATAAAACAGGGCCCAGGACAGAACCTTGGGGGATACCTACAAATGTTTGTGCCCTCGTGCCAAACTCTATCAAATGTGTTACTTCCTTTCCTTCACCCATAGATTGACAAATAAAAATGATATAAATCCAGAAGTTGATACAGTTGAATCGCCTGGAATAAAGCCATATTGAAATTTTGTTGTAATATTATTTGTTCTAATGAACCGGCCTCGGTGGTGTCGTGATTAAGCCATCGGACATAAGACAGGGTTCGCAGCCCAATACCGGTGTCACGTATAATTTGCACTCCCCTGGATTTGCACTCCTCAGTTAAGATTATACGTAGAATAAGCACTCCCCGGTGCATATTATACATTTAATATACACTCCCCAGTCTATATTATATGTATAATATGCACTCCCTCTGAATAATATGCACTCTCCCAGTCTATATTGCCCGTAGGCTATAATAATTGTTTAAGCACTCACATAATGATATATTTTAGTGTTTTTTTTATGTTTGTATGGCCAGTGCACTTTATAAAAGTTGATATAAATATCAGTGGCGAATCTAGATGGGTATGTGAATCAGGGTATTTGAATCAGGCCAAAACGTTCCTGGATCCACCCTTGCAAATTTGCAGAATAAAAATAATAACTCATCATGTGTGGTGATCGGATGGATTCCAAAATCTCTTCACCCATCCCTTGCTTCCCTTATTTCCGAGTAATATGACAGGAATTATGTAAAGATAACATTGCAAAGCTTGGACTTAAACAGGTTCATATTTTAGAACCAAAAAAAATAATTACTTCAGACCCACTCTACCCCAGTTAAGTGCCACCTTGTATGCTCATCATCATTCCTGCATTCTTTGTTCATATCAGGGATCCGATATTGATAACCATTTATAACTGTTTAAGTAAAGGAAGTTGTAGACGATCTGAAAGACACAGGAAGAAACGACCTTGAAAACGATTTTCCATTGAAAATGGAACATTATTATACTTAATAAAACAGAAGAATAATAATCAAATAAAGGTAACTTAATTTTGGTGCATGTTAGTAACATATGTTAATATCAAAGTATAAAACAATAATGTACACATGCTATAGATTTATACTATAGGTGTATGTAACAATTCTAATCATGTGTACAATTTACAGTTATAGCGTATTCATTCATGATTATCTCTGCACAAGGTGCGGAACAGTGGTAAGGCGATCGCCTGATGCGCGGTCGGTCTAGGGTCGATCCTCGTCGGTAGGCCCAATCGGCTATGTTTCGTTCTTGCCAGTGCACTACATATCAGTCTTTGGTATGGTGCACGTAAAAAATACCTACTGATGAAACAATGTAACGGGTTTGCTAAATCAAAGATATGGGTATCATAAACAATAAGGAAAACAACAGCCGATCAAGATATTACGTTGTTAACCACTAAAACAAAATACATCCATCCTGTTTATAAGTTAAAGGGACATTCCCGAGTTTCCTGTATTGTAAGATGTTTCCGACTAATAAAATATTTCTACTATTAAACTTACATATTAAATATATTTTCTTGTTTAGAATATCAGTGTCAGTATATTTAATGTGTTTCTGGTCGTCTTAATATTTGTAAGAAGCCCAAACTGGATTTTGTCTTCAAATAATTTCGTATGTACGAAAAAACTATATTTTAGGAAATAAGATGAAATTTAACCTAGTACAAATATTAGAACGATCAGAAACACGTTTAATATACAGCCATTAATATTTTATGCAGAAAAATATATTTGATATGTAATAACAGTCGTTAAAAAGTCTCTGTTAGTCGATAACATCTTAAAAAGTGCAGCAAACTCAGGAGTGTCCCTTTAAACAGAGCCATTTTGAAGTTCGGTGGGAATGGGGTAAGAAACCCAACATCGTCTCTTGAATCCGAGCGGGAACCATTCACTAAATGAGTGGCAACTACAGACCAATGATACATGAAATCTGGTATGGTTAAATAGCTATAAACTTACTATACAAAATTTCATGTCATTTGAAAAACATACTATGTTTCAGATTTTGAGAAGTTCCATTTAATATGTCAAACGGGACGCATAAAATGTCTGCAAATACTTTATATGGTAGTTTTGAGTTATTCCGGTCTAATGTAGTATACTATTATATAAAATTACAAATTTGGCACTTTATGCTACCCATATTGTCAGACATTATGTAATATTGTGTCCGTACCATAACACTGTCAGAACTGTAACGGAATGTATGTTGCAGTACTGAAGTTGCGGTAATCACTACATTTTGCAGAAATGACACTACTTACTTAAAAGGCATAACTGCTTGCAGTGTTTCGTGGTGTCACATTTAACACGTAATTCCTTTTTATACTGTCATTTAAGGACCAAATTCACAGAATCCAATGCGCGTCTGCGTTACGTATACTGATGTTGAATAAACATACCGATTCCACCTTTAGTAGCTAATTGGCCAAAACTTTGTAATTACCCAAGTGATTTTGGCTACGGTGTTTGTAAAATGGTGGAGAGAGCGAGAGCGAGAGCGAGAGAGAGAGAGAGAGAGAGAGAGAGAGAGAGAGAGAGAGAGAGAGAGAGAGAGAGAGAGAGAGAGAGAGAGAGAGAGAGAGAGAGAGAGAGAGTGAGTGAGTACTTTTTTAACATGCCCCTATACCACTAAGCTTTCGGGCATGTCCATCCCGAGCCCGGCCTCTGAATAGCCAGTGTTCTCGTCCGGGACAGAATAAATGGTGGAGATGACAACTTTCAAATATATAAATCAGCATAGGTTATATTTGTACTGCCTCTGTTAACGTCAGGTACGTTACGGTACTGACACCAAAGTTGGCGACAGAGTAACATTTGTCTCCCAAATATTTTTAGTAAATGAAATTGATGTTTACATGCTGTAATATGAAGAATATATGTATGTATATATGCTTCCCCCAATACATTGCGATTTTGCTACTTAGATGTGATAGCATTAGTTAAGAAAAGAAAAGAAAAGAAGAAAAGAAGCCTAATCAGCGAACCTGAAAAACAATATCTTGGGTAAAACAATAACTTTATATTGTACGTTACTATTTAGTTACAAATCATGAGAATCTTGTGAGTATTATTGTAAAAATTAGCTCCTAAAGGCTGGCGACATCACTTTGGGACTATCTGATAACGACCCTTGGAAATTGTTTTGCCTACGTTGTTTAATGAAATTAAATGGCTGAAATATTTTATTCACTTAGCAAAACAAAATAAAAATATACCAAGTAACTATACAGATATATTCTTACATATAACAATTGACTATATACAGTCACCTTGCAGTGAAGATGAAATGGGTCAGGATTGGAAAATTTCATGTAGTCTTACATCTACATCTTGGTTTTTTTAATTTATATTTGGACGTAAAAATATTACATGTTATATATTTATAAATATAATCGTAGCGGATATTGGCACTGATTCAGCGAATTTATATTGAGTATAATACTTTTATCGCGGGTTAATTTAACATTTTGCTATTTTCCGTACTGATCTGAACACAAAACTGACTGGACCACTCCATGGGGCAGAATTTCATCGAGACCGAAATTGCAAAGGCCGCAAAACTCGTGACGTCACACACAATTTCGCACAATTTGTCTTGTTGCTTGGCAGGAAAACAAAAAAAAGTTACATACACCCGTTGAATCTGTTTAAACATTCCTCGAGAGTTCCTGGCCTTTTCTTCCATATTTATCGAACTCAGTATCATGGTAAGTATAGTGTTTATTCGAATTTGTAGAACCCCAGGCTTATGTATATTTACATAATAGAATTAGTGACTCGAGAGTTTGACGTTCCACCGTTAATTACTGAATCGTATTGTTGGATGTCCTGTTTCGGTGGGTAACCTGTTTCTGTAAATGCATGAGTTGTGGGTAAGCCAAGTTATTTGAAGATTTTTGGTTGAAGACTTTGTGTGTAGAAAGTAAACAACTATTAAGGTTGACAACAGTCACATTTTGCATCTTTGCTTTGGCTTTTTGCTTTGGCTTTATACACAATAAGTTCCTTCATCAAGATAAAGTTCAAAACCGTGTGCACAAGCATACTTCAGGCCCTAATCTTGCCGGCGAAATGAGTGTTTTTTTCACCGAAAGTTGGCTCAAGTCACTAAGTTATTCGCAGTAGTGAGAAGTCGCTGTAATATTTTGGACCTATTCTGATTTCAAAAACGATATCACACAACAGATGTCAAAGCCCTGATTTTTTTATTGTCATAGCTCACTTGGCACCTTGTCACCGTATGTTGGACAGTGTTTTTACTTTGGTGCCAGACTATCAGTAATTGAGAATCAGTCTATAAACAGGAAATGGTTTCTGTGCACACATACTAATGTATGATTGATTCAATGAAATAATGTTTGACCTTGTTACATTTATTATCCAAATCAACCAATAAATGCTAATACTCATGCCAGTTTCTGTTGTGAAGAGATTAAATGCATGTCATAGTCTCATGTTGACATTCTTCAGATACACCCGTAAACCGAACTATTGTTTTTCAATTTTTCAATGTACTGTGACTAAAGTAGTGTCGGATATAGAATGAAAATGATTTTCATCGATTATTTCTTTCACATTAAACTGACAAGTAAATATTTTGTAAATATCTATTTAATGATACTCTACCTAATTTAGCATTTACTTGTTTGGGCTCTCATTGATGTACACGGTGGTGTTTACTCTTGAAATTCAAAGAAAGATGTCCATAACAGAACAGACTGAAATTTTTTGATCGACGTGTCAATTTCAAAATAATGTCAAAATATACTTACCTTGTGCCTATCTCCACAATTACACAAAATAAATACAAGGCTAGCTCTGGGTGAACACAAAGTTTCGCCAAATTATCTATTAAACTTTAAAAATATCAGAAAACTAGTTATTTTATAATAAAATGTAGTAAAATTATTTCGCCAACTCAAAATAAAATTCGCTAGTTGTTTTCAAACTTCGCAATTGGCGTATTTGGCGACTGCCAGAGCTAACCCTGAAATATGACAGCTTATTGGCGGGAAATAAAACTTGGATGTGTCTTGTACATATATGTGGAAAAGGATTGGTGAAGTAATTACTTGTTCCAAGTGCCTGACGTTCCACAATAAAAAAACAAAAAACAAAAAAACCACAATTAAAATCTATTTTAAAAATAATAATAAAATAAAAATAAAATAAATGTAAATAAAGAAAAATATATTTATAAATGAAATAATACTAAGTAATCAATTAAATTAATTGAATTGAACACATTTTGCTCATTTGTCAGTAATTAAAATTTTACTGCTGTGTCTTGCTTATTCCTTTAGTGTTCCATTTAACAACAAAATAACACTTTAAAGTAAAATAATTTCTTTAACAGTAACTAAAACATAACTTACTAAATTTTAAACTCGATTTCTTTTTTTTTAGGGGAGGGGAGGCTACATACTTTACTTTTTTCTGCATTTAAAGGGAGGATCATTTCAAATATGAGCTTGATATGTTGGAAAGATGCATACCTGGATGAACAACACATACTGACACTTTAAGAAATGAAAACCCCCCGTAATTTTAGAGTTAATCAAAAAAGAGTTATTATTCCTGCTAACTGGGGGCAGTCATTTTGTTTCATTTTTATGACGTTCGGTGGTATTGGGGTGTCAGCTCCGTCCAATGCCTCTATGCACATTGTAAACAAACGCTCTAATTTACAACAAGGCGCTTCACTTTCATCAACCTGACTTGTAAAACAACATAAATGACTTGATAGTATAATAGACTATTTAACTAAATATATTTCAATTTGCATCAATAGAATGGAGCTATAGTATTTTACTCTTTTAAAAAATCCAAAGAAGAAAATGCATATTAATAGGCCTATTGGTAGGGTATGTTTGAGCAAAAACGACCACTCACGATACCCAAATGATAATTTTCTTTTCTTTGGGACTATGCAATTGGTCAGTTTTGTGATTTTAGATGGGAAAGTCTACTTAATCAAGGGTTTTACAGAATTACTTACAGTAATAAAGCAGGATGGCTGATAATGTCCATTACGATTTGAGGGGTGTCCGCATGGTTATCACACAATACCCTGTGATCTTAAAGGAGACCGGACACCAAACCATATATACGGCGTAATGAATTTGTTTGCCGTCATAAACCACAACACGCAACTACCACGCTCCCCTTATTGACCAAGTTGAGCCTGCCAGTCTTGGTTGGGTTTTTTTCCGCCAATCTCCGATGTTTGCCGGAAAGTGTCGACAATTGATGAGCTAGACCCGTGACGTCATCGATGAGAGGAAAACTGAAGAAACTACCAAGTAGCATGGACGAACTTAGCGATTTGAGTGACAAAAAATTGTGTCCAGCTTGTGCTAAACCATATCAGTTTGAACCACTTATCAGAGACTTTGTCCCTAATCCTGGAAATGTTGTCTTAGACGAAAATTCGGATGAATCAACTGCCGACGAAGCCACACGGTCATAGACTAGCATACAAGCATTTTTTTAAACATAATTTTTTATGACATTTTTAATGTAAACTGAAGCAAATGGACCTAATTAGAAGAAAAACACTCAAAATGTAATAATATTTCATCATAAATCTTGTTCAGCATAGATGTAAATATGGCACGTCAGTGGATATTCCATAGGCCGATTTCGCAAATTTGCAAAAAGCGTCCCCTCCTCACCAAAGCAAGCTATAATAATTTAACAAAAAACTAAAATTAGCACAATTTTCTTTGTTCTCTTAACTAGTTATCCTCCAAATTTTAATGTATTTGGTTAAACAGTGTATTTTTTATTATTAAGAAAATGTGTTGCCAGTCTACCGAAACTGTCCACAGCCGGGTACAGAAACACAGAAATGTTGGAAAATATTATACTGTTGCCACATACTGACAATCATTTTACAACTAATATGTCTTATCGACAGTATTATTATGTAGTCTTTGCATTTATCCTGTAGGAACTGGGAAGGGGCGGGTCTAGTGACTTGTTCTCCATCACACACTCTAGGATGAAAATGTATGTTTTAAATTTTCAAGTTACTCTGCATAAATAAAGATGATATAAAGATAAAAATCTAGTTTGTATCCCTCACTAGAGACTGTATTTCCCCTCTCCGCGCCCCCCCCCACACACACACACACCAAATATTGTTCCTACAGATCTGTACAAATGTAGATAATATGTAGAGGGTGAGGTTAGGAACCAACTCCTTTTATCTTTAGGATTTTGTAATCATGATTTCAAACCAACTGTTTCAGGTAGTTTGCTCCACATACTGACATAAAACACATTTGTTATATATTGGAATAAAATAAATATAATTACAATATATCCAGTATTATTTTCTTTAATCATTCATGGAGGAAGAAGGAAGTCCTGATGAAAATATACTACAGGTAAAATAAAATAATTATTGTTAATTTTGCTTTAAATTGTTAGATGCCAAAAGTGATTAATTATATTATTTTATGGTAACAGTTGAAAATTAGACGACCAATTGTTTCAACCTCTGCCAAAGGTACCAGGTTTTCTGCCAGAAAATAAGTTGAGGGTACGTAATAAAACAGGCCCACTTGTGAGCTTTTTTTTAATCACATTAATTTTTGCCATTGTAACCAAAATCTGATGTAGAGTTTATACTCGGTCCTTCAGTGCCCCACCTCCCAAAGTCGTTCCTACGGGCCTGTAAAAACTAAATATATTCAAAGGAGTATATTGGGTGGTTATAGGTTTGAAATGTTTAGTTTTTTTTATTGAACATTTTATTTCACGTACTTTACAAATTTTAAACAGCAATTATGTTACTATAATCTATTGAAAAAATAAAACATTATATATATACATTAATTTCTGAGATTTTTTTGTACATACATGTAAGTTTACCATCTGCACCCTCTGACAGAAACCCAGGGTAGGTATTAAAACAATTATTTGGTGTAGAGTATTTTTAATATGTCATACAGAAAGCATTGAAAAGTACAATTTTATTATGCTTTAATAATCGACATTAGCTTTAAAACTAATTAACCATCATTCCTTCTGGCCAGAGTACATATGTTGTTCCTGCCAAAGTGTTAGCATTTTAATTTTAATGACAATATACTGAACTGACGATAAACATTGTTAACTAACGTAATAATTAACGTTTTGAAGGTGTTTTGTTATGAGGTTAACAAACCAACTAGATCAAGAGACGTTAGTATGGAATCGTTATGGGCTGTCGGTAAAAATTAATTTGGTAATTATAGGTAAATAAATGTGAAGTTTAAATATTCGTATGTGAACAAATTGCAATATCTTTATTTAATGTATATCTTAAGTACATACTTGTTTTAATTTTCACATTGTAAATGTACCATAACCTGCTGTATTTAGTTGGTGTAAAGCCCGTTCGACGACAATAATGCGTCCATGTTTTAAAACAACTTTCGTTTTTTTTTAAAATTGAAACCATGGTGTTGGCCGTTTCTTGGGATGCATTGCTGTTACTGTTGCAGTTAAACACTGCGCAGTTAACCATCATATAATTACGTCGACAGTATATAGTAACACTAATTATCTTGTAAATTAAATTTCGATAAACCTGAAGACAAAAAAAAAAAAGACAGAAAAATGACGACTAAAAGGCACAACCAAAGAATCAACACGTATATCGGTATTGCTTGGTAACTCTCACCGATGACGTATTGCCTCGCTTTCGTTCAGATCTATGCATAATCCCGCCCACTTCTGTTTTTACCCCAAACGTAAGACGCGCAGCTGACCAGTGCCTCGCAGCGAGCCGGGTGTTAGAGTAATGCTGTCTTTGACGCTAACTTAATCCATTACACACTACATGTCTTTTGGTGTCTGGTCTCCTTTAATAAAAGAGGCACATCTTTTTAGTGTGTCTAGACACAGTGTCTGAGGACCGTCTATATATACACCTGCCAATCAGGAACCATAGGTACAGGCCAGGAAAAGAAAAGACCAATTAACCAAGAAAACACCGATTATTATTTCAGTACGTGGGTTAATTTATGTACAAAACATAAGACAGTTATTTCAACACTTTGACAATGGTGGTTTATTTTGTATTGAAAAATAATATATACTTGGTGCTGGCTTACTGGGATGGATATTATTACAGAACATTGTGATGCATCTGCAAAAATCAGGTATGTTTTTTCTCTTCAGTTTGAAGACTAATTCCTGACGTAACACGTTAGATATTATGTAATCACCAGCTTGCCACTGCGATGGTACCAAATGGCTGCGCCCGTTATATATAATAGCCGTCACATTTAAGCGTTTTATTAATTAACTATATCCTTATACTTGTTGATATTAAGCAATAATGTGCATTATATATCATTGACTATGCATACCAGGCCAAATGCCTTAATTGTCCCCTCCTTTAAAGTATTTTCCCTTTTGTTGCTACTTTTTTCAATTTAATTTATATTTGAAAAATAAAAAGGACAACGTATGTCCAATCCGTGTATGTGTGTGTGAGCGGGCGGTTACTTACGTTTGTTTCTTGTGTTAGGCTCATATGAACGGCATGCATGTGAAGTGGGGGCACACTATGGTGGTGGTGTGGAGAGGGAAGGAAAGAAATGTTTTATTTAACGATGCACTCAACATAGTTTATTTACGGCCATATGGCGTAAATCCTTGTCCGGACCATATCTTGCATACAGATGCATACAGGACCATCAAACCTCACATGTAGGAACAACTTGGGATGGCGGTGTGTCGCATACTATTACTAGGTCACTGTGACATATGGTTAAGGAACCACACAGATATTGAGAGATAACCCGCTGTTTCCACTTCATGGGCTACTCTTTTCGATTAGCAGCAAGGGATATGCACCATCCCACAGACAGAATAGCACAAACTTTGATATATCAGTCGTGTGTACATAAAATAAAATTCATATTTGAATCAGTAAGTATTATTTTCAAGGGTTTTTCTCATTTTCATGATAATTTAGATCAGTTAATGTTGATTAAAATTAGGTATACTTGACTGTTCCAAGTTTTACTTCCTGCCAAAAACATCGCTGTCGGATTTCTTTCCTGTAATTCAAAGTGAAGATAGGTACAAAGTAAGTATTTCTTGGTCTCCAAAAGCTTGAAATGGATTAGAATACACGATTACGGTGAAAAATGTGATGGTATTTGTTATTTTCACTGCAATTTCATTCCATACGACTGCTAATGACCATTTGTATTAACTATATAAACCTTAAGGTACGCTGGCACTCGAGGTTTATCTTGATGAACTATACTGGGGTAACAACAAGGAATCACATTTGTTGTGAAAGCCAGTTTACTTTTGTTTCTGAAACAGAGTTATTCTCCTTTATATTGTAACATGTCTGATGCATTCAGCTTTCAGTTTTATGATGGATATCAGGCCACAGACCATAATTATTTAAACCATATGTATTTATATAGCATTAGTGGCTATAGGACTTTTATTGATAACAGTAGACCTGTGGCTTTTTATGCACCTTTGCCTGCCTGGGGGTAATTAACATAGCCTGAAAAGGACAACCCCTGTTATTGATTTTTAAAACAAATACCCCCACTGAATCTGGTCAGATTACACTTATTTTACACCAAAAGTACTACATTCGCATGGGCTGGGCAGTATTTTGAAACAGAATTAATTAATCATTATACCTATTGCTTGTCGTTGTCACTTTATCCTTGCCAGTTACATGACATTGTATATTTTTATCTAAATGACACAATCATTAACAGTTTCAAAAACAGTATTTTTTTAACATTCATGAACAAAATTAGTAGGTATTCATTGTTTAATTTCAAATTAATTTTAATGCTTTTTTTTTTAACTTTCTTAAATATTTATTCTTGTAGATGTTTAAGAAAGAACCAACATAATGTTATGAAGGAAATCCACACTTGTCAGATAAGTGGCTCTTTACCTAAAGCTTGAACGTGGCTTGCCTTCTGCTATGGCAACAAGACGACACTCCCAAAAAAGTGTGGACAGGGACAGCGGTGATTATGACTACAGTGATGATTTTGTCAGCGACGCTGAATCGGATCATCGCAATCGAAGAGCTCCACCAAGGAAATCTCATAGATCCCCACGTAGGTTTAATGATGAAGATGAATATATTATTGATGATAGCAATACTGATAATGCGAATGACCTTGAGGATAATTTTGACGACTTGTATGATGAAAACAATTTAGTTCATGTTCAAATTAGAGTTGCTAAGATGCAGTCTAGGCAAAGTAGCAGGGCCACATCAGCTTACACACATCCACAACAAAACAGGCAAGTTGTTTCATCTGCTTATACTAAACAAAACTTAAGGCCACAGCATCATAATGGTTTTAACGCAGACTCTTTATATAATTGCAAAACGCACCCCAGCATTTGTAATAAACAAATTGTTGAAAAGGTTGACAGTACGCACTATCAAAACTGCAGAGATGGCAGTGAGAAAAACAAGACTTCAGATGTTGATACTTGGCCAAGATTTATGTTAACTAATGAGAAATCTGATCATGCAACCAGAAGTCATGCTGTTGAAAAACAGATAACTTCTGCTTTTAATTCTGTCAACATGAACCCAAGTAAGACATCACGTGTGAAGCTGTTTGCTCTTGACCTATTTAAGCACAACACCCATAATCATTTTACTGATCTTGTGATTAAAGCTGTCAACTTTTTGCTCACTAACTATAACCATTAATATCTTTTTTGAGTGATGTGTGTTCCTATGATAATGTGCTTGAACCTTAAAACCTAGATAAAAACATGAAGCTCGATCAAGACTCATGCTATCGGTAATCAAATTGGCTAATAGAATCCTGCAAGTGGCTAAAGTTTTGGCTAAGACAGTTTTTATCTTCAGATGTGTACAAACTGTTCGACACCTCAAACATATGTTATCAAATATTCAGCTAGCAATCTTGTAACTGTAACAAGAAAACAATGTCATCCAGAATACAGCATAATAATGCTTGCTTATTTTAATCAGCACAGTTGTTAATTAATGGCATGTGCTCAACATGTATGAAAACAAAGATCTAAAGCTTGTCATTCAGACTTTATTTGAACAAAAGTAACAAAACCTGTCCGGATATAAACAGTTCATTCTCTGTGTCATAATTGAAATTTTACATATCTTTTGGCATTGCAAATATCCATAAGTAATGAGTATGAAATGTAAAAATTACAGCCCCCATACCTTTTAGCCAATTCCATATTTAGTGGGGTTATCGTTTTTTGGCGGCTACCCGATATATTTTAAATTAAGTTAAATTTATATAGAGGATAATAAACGAGTTAACCAGTTATTATCAAATTTATGTCCCTCGTGAAATGATTTTCAGTTGTCACGAGCTTTAGCGAGTGACAAATGAAAATTATTTCACGAGGGACATAAATTTGATAATAACTGGTACCGAGTTTGTTATTCTATTTATTACCTCAGCTATTTTTTCCCTAAAAGCCTTTATTTTCGACGCACATGCACAAAGGCCAACCTGTATAGGAACGATGTAAACCACTTTACACACTGTTCTGAGAATTACTATAATGTAATTTAATCATGTTCATAGATAATTAAAAAACCCACAAGTTCTCTTTATTCTGCTTTCAAATCTATAATGAATTGCATTAAAATTATATTTTGTTAATAATTTAACACCAAAAACAGAGACCCATAAAGGCAAACTCTTTAAACTACATGACGTCATGTAAATCGTGATGACATATTTAGTACTTGTTTGTAAGCGTCAAATGTCCAATAGTATTGTTCGTTAGACAAATGCAGAATGTATGAAAAATTTTTCCCTGTTATGAGTGACCGCTGGGGTAATAAATAGAAATTATAAACATAGCTATTTTTATACACCCATCTAGATGGCCCATCTATGATGCATACAGGACTATCAAACCTCACATGTAGGAACAACTTGGGATGGCCGTGTGTTGCATACTATTACTAGGTCTCTATGACCTACTTTTCATGGTCTACTGCACATAACAGTAAATCCTTGTCCAGACCATATCTTGCATACAGATGCATACAGGACCATCAAACCTCACATGTAAGAAGAACTTGGGATGGTGGTGTGTCACAGTACTATTACTGTGACCTACTTTTCACAGTCTACTGCACATAACAGTAAATCCTTGTCCAGATCATATCTTGCATACAGATGCATATAGGACCACATGTAGCAACAACTTGGGATGGTGGTTGGTCCAAAACAAACTGTTATCCATCCCATTGCAAAAATTTAACATAATTAGACTTGAATCACACCTGTAACATATATTCATTAATATTGATATGGTTTTCCATCAAACTCCTGATGGGTGTATCATGTTCCTTACCGGTACTCTTGTTAATCCAGATTTCCATCAAGAGTAAGTTTGAACAACTCAATGAGTAGGTGTAAGGCCATTACACTGATTTCCCTCACTAACCACTAACAACTAACCATTAACCCTCTGTCCTGGACAAATAACCCAATTAACTGAGGTGTGAGTCACAGAGAGCATGCTTGAACGCTAATTAGACATGAGCTTAAAAATCAAGTTAAAATGAATGAATTAATCCTTTCTGTTTTGCGTTATCAAAAGAAATCTCTTTGGAAATAATTTATTCATTTTTATCATATGTACATATATCCGCTATGTTGTCTTTTTGGGTAAATAATTTGAGCAATATGTACATATTATATGCATAAATATTTTTGTTAATTTAAAATGTGATTTTATTTAAGATCTGAAAGTTCAAGTTCATAATTTGGTTTTTTACTTTGCTGAATGACAACTATGAATGACTTAGGATAAAATAATTAATGTACCATTTGTATTGATCTCTATAAAACAATCACAAAGTATTTTCAAATTACTTACTTTTTTTATGCTTTAATACTTGGCCTTGATGGAATTCCCTCTTAGTAGTACAGCTTCTTAGAATAGCCCCTCCTCTTCTTCCCTCCCCCCTCCCCTCCCCCCTTCTCTCCCCCCCCCCCTTACCGGTTCGTAATTCACTGTGATACAAGCATGATATTTGGTGCTTATAATTGGGTGAACATTTTATAAATGGCATTTTGGCTCTAAGTGCAATAATATTTATCAGTTCCTGTTTTTTAATATCTCTGGATGTATATTGGGTAACAAAATAATATGATTCCATGCATGCATTACAAAATAAATAAAAGTTATGTTGCTAAAAATAGTCAGTAGTGTTACACTTTTGTGTGACATAGCAACTGAAAGTATAATTTCTGATGTTTGCTGTGTGGAAATAAGGCACAACACAATGATTTTTAGGGGTTCTGGTGTTTTTTTCATAATTTTTCTTCACACCTGTTATGGATATATTGAATTTTGGAAATGACAAACAGATCATGAAACACCTGCCCCCTACTCGCTCAAAAACTGGTACAAAAATCAATCTTGAGAGTTTGTCATTTTTTAAAAAAGAAAATGATTTGTTTTTAAAGGCAAGCTCATTGTTTTAAAAATACATGTACCTATATCTCTCCTACAAATCCATGTGCTTATAATGTTTGTGTATCCATTTCTGCATGTTTAATGCACCCAATAATTAAGTCAGCTCGCATCAAATGTCAGGAGTATTACATGCATCCTTTGTTTGGGTATTCTTGCCTATTGTATTGTCTGATCTTTCAAGTCTTTCTCTATTTCATGATCAAAACAAATTATTCCTGTTTCGTGATTTCATAGATTCTATGTATTGTCATATCAGGAGTCTAACATTTTCAGCATCATTATAGTACATAGTTTTAAAAATTATATTATGGCAGTTTCATAAAAATAATAGTAAATACAACTAATATTAGCATAAAATATTAGATATAATCACTAAAGGTTTTGTTTCGTTGAAGTTCTTTTGTCGAACAATTTTTCTCACCAGCTGCAACCCTCGCTTTTGCAATTTACATAAAAATTAACTATTATTAACGAAATTGTATATCAGAATGTAGTTTCCTACATTAATCCATACCTGTGATGTCACATTATTGTTCAAGGTGTAGATTATATTTTAAGAATCAACACCTGTGAAACAATGCAATTTGAACTTATTATGAGTTCAGAACTTGTACATTGTAAACAAGTACAACGCTTTAGCCCAAAGAGGCCAAGCATCTGCATCATCAAATAAACGTACCGGGTAATTTAAGCCTTATAAAGCTGATACTAGTGGTAGTAATGTATTTTGGCGGAACACAACAAAGATTGTCGGAAACTAGATCGGAAATCAGAGGTTACATGTTTAGCACATGCATCACACTTAATGCCAGCCATCCTCTGCTGAGGTTTTCTTGACCGAATCATTCAGGTTAGGTCCGAAAGGATCCTACCATTTGGTGTTATTACTTTTGTAAATATTCTTTACCATTTTAACAAATATTTTCAGTATAATAAACTATTTAACTACATATATTTCAATTTGCATGAATAGAATGAAATGGAGTTTAGTATTTTTCTTTTTTTTTAAATCCAAAGAGAAAAATGCATATTATTAAGCCTATTGGTGTGCTACGTTTGAGCAAAAATGACCACTCATGATACCAAAGTGATCATTTTCTTTTCTTTGGGACTATGTATATAATTGATCAGTTTTGTGATTTTAGATGGGAAAGTCTACTTAATCAAGGGTTTTACAGAATTACTTACAGTAATAAAGCAGGACTATAATGTCCATTACGATTAGAGGGGTGTCCGTGCGCTTAACACACAATACCCTGTGAGCTTAATAAAAGAGGCACGTCTTTTTAGTGTTTCTAGACACAGTGTCTGGGGACCGTATAAATATAAACCTGCCAATCAGGAACCACAGGTACAGGCCACGGAAAGAAAAGACCAATTAACTAAGATGGCTGTGCCTGTTACATATAATAGCCATCACATTTAACCGTTATATTAATTAACTATATGATTATACTTGTTGATATTAAGCAGTAATGTGCATTATGTATCATTGAATATGCATACCAGTCCAAAAGCCTTGCTTTAGCATTCCTTTAAAGAAATCAGCAATTTCTTAAAAATCTAATTATTTATATTCTGTTTTGTTATACTTGAGTTGATTTGGGTAATTTCATACGGTAGGCTAATTCTGTACAGCCAAAATAAACGTGGTATACATCCAATGTTGTTGTGTTTTCACTACACAGAATGCAATGTTATAGTCATAAAGGGATTCCCTGAGAATTTCTGACTATTTTTAGCTTCAGTTAGCACTAGTGAATACGTTGCATTCTAATTGGTCGAGCGTTCTTCATGCGGCAATCCTGAACATCCTATCCTTGATGAAGAAAGTACCAGCTGTCAACACCACTAGGTAGTATGCGTAATTTACATTTTCACGAGTAACATTTACATATAAAGTTGGTTCCAGAATGAACTATTTAAATTATATAAAGGACATTGATTTCTTCCACAACAAATTTTATATTGAAATAGTGTATAGAAATAACCTCACTCATTTAGTGTATAATAATATATCACTGAGGCAAATTCTGTACATACTAATTAATATTGATTTCAAAATGTATCTGCACATAGATGACAAACCTTTAGACATATTTAAACTAGACAAATATTTAGTTATTTCATGTATCTTGTTCATACAGACATGGAACATTTGAGGATTTTAAGAAAATGAGAACTGGGATATAAGATGAATTTGAAGATGGCCATCCTTCATTAAGAAATAGAAAAGACTGTATTTTGTGAAGCAACTTTTGATGATGAACACGTTTTAATCCAAAAACTTATAATATGTTTAACTACCGACTCAGTGATTGGAAATGAAGCAGTTTATGCCATTGCTTGTTGTGCTTTCAGCCAAACAAAATATGATGAATATGAACCACTGTTGATTTACATATATACCGTAGTGTCTTTTGTTATAACAAAAGGCACATAGGAAAAAACCCAGAATGCAGTGCTGCTTGTTCTTTTATATACACACTCTTGGATTATATACAGTCTATGTAAATATGCCAATAAAGATATGTGTTTCTCGTTATTTTTAGTGGTTTGTATTGTCACAAACATGTACCTTTTGATTTCAGCATAATGCCACAAAAGAATCTGATGGATGCAGTGAATGTCATTCATGCGAATACTGTGTCACTGAGGAAAGCGTCCACTACATTTGGGGTGCCAGTGGTGACAAGGTTTTGGTCTGATGCATCGTATGTTTGCAATACTTGTGGCTTGACTTGTGAAATGACTACCCCGTTTAGAAACTACTTACCGGGGAAATATTGGATCTCCGGCTCCATGAAGAGACATCCAGGCTTGAGTATTGGATCACCCACGGCTGTGTGAATTGTATGCACCAAGATGGTAAACCCTATGGTCATCCATAAGTACTTTGACGACTTGGAACACAATATTATCAGTATGAAATATTTTCCAATGAAAATTTGAAACAGATGAAACAGATGAAACAAATGTGCACCCTTGTACAAGCCGGCAAAAGTGATTGCCTCCAAGGCAACAAAAATATTTCTGGGAGGATGGGTAACGGGTGTGACAATGTGTCGGTTCTTGCTTGTGTAAATGCAGATAGCCATCCCCATTGATAATAGTGAAAGGCAAAACACAAAAGTTGGGTTCACAGCACTGTGTACACATAAAAATAACGGGCGTGGATGGAAGATACCCTGGGAGACATTTGGTTATAGGGCCACTGTGAAGATGATTATTTTTGATTGGCATTCATCCCATGAGACTTTAGGGTTCCTCGAAGTGACAATGATATAACTATGATGGTGTTCCCTCCCCATACTACCCAGTGGTTTTGCCCTTTGGACGAATCAGTATTTGGCCATTTGTCTCAAGAATATAGCCAAGTTTGTTCAGAATTTATGGTCAAGAACCCAAACAAGATGGTTACACAATGGGAATGGCTAAGACTGTTTCGAGAGGCCCATGATCGTGCCTTATCAACCAGAAATGTGCAAAGTGCATTTAGAAAATGTTTGATTTCCCCACTAAATCCCATTGTGTGGAACCACATGAGCCATTTACACCATTACAACCTTTTTGACATAAACAAAATTAATGTTTCTGCTGAAGGTGCAGTGACACCCAGAAGCCAGGAACAGTGCAGCACTGAGAGGAACAGAGGTGCTCTGTTACCTGAACACACCCAAGTAGTCCAATATATAACTGTCGACATGTAAGTCAATCCCATGTCGACTGAAAGTGTTTCTGTTCACAATAGTAACAAAGTGTCAAATGAAGACCTGTTACTGCCGGTGTTATCTGGTGATCTGACATACACTTTAGATGAATGTGGAGTTTTTAAATGTTAAATACCATTAGTATCCGAAACCTCTGATCCTGACTGCTGAACCAGATCAACAGAAATTGATAATTTGTTTGTTCTTAATAGAGAACGCCCAAAGTAAAAGGCCCAGACAACATGGAAAAGAATAACACGACACATAGTTTCAGTGAGCAATGAAATCATACAGCAACAACAGGCAGAAGAACAGAAAAAACAAGAAAATATAGAAAAAGAAAGGAGAAGAGTGAAATGTGCCATGAAACGTTTAAAGAAGGATGCTAATAAAAAGAAAAGCACTAAACGGTCCGACTCAAACGTCAGCTGATCTCTTCCTCCCCAAAAATGCCATGAAATAATTAGGCTCCTATCTACATGTATTTGGAATAGCCTAAGTAACACTTTTTGTAACAAGTTTCATCCATGTTACTTTTTGTTGTTATTTTACTTTTGGTCCTAAAGATTGAATAGAATGTTTATCCTATTAAAATTGTGCCTTTTCTGGAATTTCCAGTATTAAGTTTTTAGGTTCTTATTTTATTTTAAACACTAAATTTGAAAAAAACCCATCATATGGGGCCCAACTTCACACCCCTCCCCAAATAACGCAAACATGTTTTTTATTATCTTTGCTTTAGACGTTGACAGAACAGAGTATCGTGACCCTAGCTAAAATTAAAGCGGTTTGTGCTACATGCAACTTGATTACTTTTGGAGCCGACCTGTGGGTTTATGTCGGTTATTTTGACCATACTGCAATTTATTAGTAAAGTGTTAAAAGCATAGTAATTTACACAAACACCATTCCTTCCTTCCTAGCTAGTGTCCTCTAGCCCTATAGAGTTTATATGTGGAAATAAGGCTTGAACGTACTTAGTGTTGGAAATGATATTTCAACAACCATAGACATTTAACTTTAATTAGTAATTTTCAAGTTCATTCTTGACATTCATGACAAAAGTTTCAAGAAGAAAGAAAACATCCCTTTCAAAATTGGCCGACTTTCCGTAAACGATAGGAGTGTCTGGTTTGTTCTTGAAGAGTTTGTACTGGTCACCGAAAATGTAAAATTGATATTTAAACAAAGTTGGGATATAATCTAAAGTCTGTACCAAAGTGTTAAAGGGACATTCCTGAGTTTGCTGCATTGTAAGATTTTTTCAACTAATAAAATATTTCTACGATTAAACTTACATAATAAATATATTTCCTTGTTTAGAATATCAGTGTCTGCATATTCAATGTGTTTCTAGTCGTTTTAATATTTGTAAGAAGCCCCAACTGGATTTTGTCTTCAAATAATTTCGTACGTACGAAAAAACTATATTTTAGGAAATAAAATAAAATTTAACCTAGTACAAATATTAGAACGACCAGAAACACGTTTAATATACAGCCACAAATATTGTATGCAGAAAAATATATTTGATATGTAATTACGATCGTTAAAAAGTTTCTATTAGTCGATAACATCTTAAAACGTGCAGCAAACTCAGGAATGTCCCTTTAACAACTAAGATAAATTACTCTCCTAACTTTAATTACTGTTAGATTTCCCCATAATTTATCCTGACACAAATCGTGAAAAACCCCATTACAGCGACACCTATTCCACATAAGAGACTGTAACAATGTCACCGATATCTACTTCGCTGAGAATGCATAGGGCAAAATACATGCAGTTTTGTGATGTTTGCCATTTTGCTTGTTTATGGAATACTCTTCAAGAGGGGTGGATCAATATGACATCAGATTAATTGCGTCATATACTTGAGAGGCTTCCTGAAGAATATTTTACAAAATGGCAGACAGTGAAAAATTACATGTGTTTTGTCCCATGAGATCTTAACAAAGTTGATATAGGTGATATCGTTTCAGTCTAATAACGTGGAAGTCATGTCAATATGATGTTTTTTTCACAATTTATGTTTGGACAAGGGTGAAGAAAATCTAACGGTAATTCAAGAGTAATTTATTGTAGTTGTTAACAATTTCCATCGAAGTTTAATTGAAATTTGATTAAATTATAACTGTACGAAATTAGTTGATAATATGTACAGAATTACCTGACAAATGTACAACATTAGGTCACTTTCAGTACCGTATAGACTGGAAAAACTATTGTGCATCCAGCAAGAGCTGTACACTGTGCACAAGCCAAAGGTGTATGGAATTACCCAAATGGACTAGTTATAGGCTCAGCAACATCCACTGAATGAAAATACTTACAATAATATAAACATATAGTCTTTTTTTTCAATATGTCTGTCTTTGAGGGGTCATATTATGGTATGGTGTTGTCCATCTGTCCATAAAGTTTTCGCTTTGTTCATTTTTTGTTTTTACTTCTTCTGTTAATAGGAAGTAATCTGCATGAAGTAGAATCTTTAAAGATACATTGTACTCTATGTGAACTTAAAAGCTTTTTTCTCTCACAGGGTCTGTTATGCACAACAGAAAGATGCCTATGAAAAGAAGAGGTCAAGTGCCTGTTACGCAGTCTCAGTCTGATAACATAACTCAGCGCATGTTATCGGCTGGACGTATGAAGATGAATGAACTTAAGAACCACTTGGAGGAAGCCAACCTAAAAATCAGGGATCTGACGGAAGAGAACAAAATCATGAAGAAGATGCAGTTTAGGCACGAGAAAGCTTTACGACATTTTCAGGATAAGGAAGGGAACTTGCCTCAGCTGTTGACAAAACATGCAAATGAAGTGCGGGCTCTCAGAGAACAGCTGAAGATATCTAAGGAGAAATATGAAAAAACTGAGAGGTACCTACGCGATGCTGAAGATGACTTGGACAGGGCTCAGAATAAACTGAAAAAATATAAACATTTAGTCGAAGAGAAAGGCCTCCTAGAAAGAGATGAACTCAACAGAAAACTGAGTAAAGCAGAAATAGACTTGGAAGAAAAAGATGCACGGATTAAGGTAAACTTAGGAATTGATACAGACTTACAGCAACATATTACTATTTGTATTAATTTACTATTTGTTTTAATAATAAATTACATGTGTGCTGATATCAACAGGGCTCTATATTAACTCTTAATATCCAGTCTTGTCGTGTAGGACAAGTGCCTCTCCATTTTCACTTGCTTCAGCTGAAAGATACTTGTCCCAACCAAATGTTTCTGCTGAAAGAGCCAAACAATCTTTAAGTGGACTTTCATCTGGGAGAAAAACATAATCAAATATATTACAGTATCAAATTCTACAATTAATTATTATTTTGTCAATATATTATGATTGTTAGTGGATTTATCCAGTGGGCCAAGTTGTTACAATACAATTTTTATGTCAATGAGTCATATATGAAAACCATATTTTCACGAATTGTGATGCAATGAGTTGACATAAAAATCGTATTTGAAAAAACACGATGAAATGGTCTATTTCTTATATCCATCTTTGGGGGAAAAAAACCCACAGAGCTCAAACAAAAGCATGTAACCGTGACCAAAACGGCTTGGAAAACTCTAGTGTCGGGTACTATAATTGCTTCCAACTACTGAAGGTAGTTCAGAATTTGTTAGTCTCTAAAGTATGATTCCAATTAGTTCATTAGTTTTGTTATTCTTGAAAACCACAGAGACATTTTTAAATAGCATCGGTATGTGCGCAATGTGAGGAATCCATACATAATTTAAACATATGGTTGACTTCATTAACAAAACATTGTTTTTGCATTTACCATAGTTTGACACCCAGTAGCCGATGTATTTTTCGTGCTGGGGTGTCATTAAACATTCATTCAGTCCTACGTTCATTCATTCATAAACAAAACATCACAGCATTCAGTGTATTTCCAATAACTTATTATTATGTGTGTTTGACTGTATGGCACACATGCCAATGTGTTTAATAAAAACCACAGTCAAAAACTCCATGTGTAAACTCCACTCTCATTAGCATAAGTAATGTGGACTACAGAATTCGATTTGACACTATCGTTTTGGCTTTGTATATTATAAGGGGTGGGACATAGCCCAGTGGTAAAGCGCTCGCTTGATGAACGTTTGGTTTAGGATCAATCCCTGTTGGTGGACTCATTGGAACTATTTCTCGTTCCAGCCAGTGCACCACGACTGGTATATCAAAGGCTGTGGTATGTGTTGTCCTGTCTGTGGGAAAGTGCATATAAAATATCTCTTGCTACTAATGGAAAAATGTTGCAGGTTTCATCTCTAAGACTATATGTCCAAATTACCAAATGTTTGACATCCAATAGCCGATGATTAATAAATCCATGTGCTTTAGTGCTCTAAACAAAATAAGCTTTATGTTATGCATTATAAATGTGAAATATGTAAACACAAGTTTATTTTAATGTTACATTTAAATCAATGATGGTTGGTAATTTTTAGTTACATCTTTTAAATGTAGATTTAGTAGTTTTTCTACATTTTTGAGAAAGAATTTTTTTTTACTGAAATGAATACAATATTTTATATTTGCTCAGAATGGAACCGTCAATTATTGGCCCTGTTTAAATAAATTGCTTACTTCTCCACCCATAACCATAAACTATGATATTATTTAAGTATAAAAACAGACAATAAATAAAATAAAAGTTGCTAATAATACCTTTGGATGAATTACAGTAACTGTAGGAGAGGGTCTCATAAGTCGGATAACTTGTTCCCAATCCTTTTGTATATATATATATTATATGCAGTAAAGTAACTGTTCAAAATTACTTATTGTATGTATGTATATATGATAATTATATTAATTCTCTTATTGTTATTGTCAGGAACTGGAAAGACATAAAGAACATCTCACAAAAAATCATCGACATGAGCTGGGTATAGAAATGGCCAGTCATCGAGAAACAAAGAAACAGTTGCAGGAATATAAAGAAGAAAATGAGAATTTGAAAAATAAGATCAAAGTATGTATTAATTGCAGTGTTTCTGCTATGATAATAATACATAATTGCCATAATTAATTATGCAGTCGTCTAGGTAATAAAACCAATTAAATGTTGTAATAATTGTTCAAACACTCTCTAGAAATGTTACAGTAAAATATTTCCAGCATGTGATAGAGAAGATTCTTATTAGTCCCCAATCGGAGGGAATTATAGGTTTCATCTCTGTCCTTCTGTCTCTCCGTCTGTCCGGCTGTCTGTCCCACATATAGTTTTCCAGAATGTGTTTTGTAGAATTCCTTGAGATTTTGTGTATAGCTGTATCATGTACTTACAGATCAAGCTGGACTTTCATGGTGATTAACCCATTTTTGACAAAGGTATGGCCCTTGAACTTAGGAGATATGAAAAATTGTTTTGCAATGTCTGAAGATATTGAGATGAAAGTTTGTATTTAGCTTTATCATGTTACTGATCAAGTTCGACTTTCATCGCGATTTACTCTTCTTTTTTTTAGAGGTATGGCCCGTGAATTTAGGAGATAAGAAAGATTGTTGAGCCTGTTAGAGGACATGTATTGCCTTAGCAGTACTCCAAAATGCTTGTTATTTTAGTGATGCAAACAAGGCTGGCTTTGTAAAGTTTCAGAACAATTAAATACAAGCTATGTAATGGAAATCTTTAATAAGGTAATAAACTAAAATATCAAATGGGTTGATGATATGCATATAGAATAAATATATAAGTATAAATAAGTATATATACTTGAATAGTGTCCTTTATTGCACATTAATGTTGGGATATTATCGTAATATATTTTGTGAAACATCTTCACAATAAGAATCATATATCATGCAGTACCCAGCGTTAATGGTTTGTGTCTTCTTTTACTTTGTAGGAAAAGGAGAAAGAACTGGAGATAAAAAACATCTACAGCAACAGAGTAATGCGGCCTCCTCACAAGCTACCCGCTTCTTATTCTGGAACCCCTTTGGATACTCCTCCTCATCATGGTGGAGTGCTAAACAGACCGCCCTCCTTGAATGACCTGTCTTCCAGAGAAAAAGCTAAATTGTATGAAAAGAAAAGGAGAGAGGAGAGGCAGATCAACAGAGAGGTTAGCGAGGCTTGGGAACAGGTTGGAATATTTACGATAGGTTCTTCAAAATGCATGTGCATGCACCATGATGGATCAAAATGTCATTTGATCTTTTCCCTATGATGCTGGTTTTCGTTGTTCTCATCACGTCTAATTTCATCCTTTAACTGTGTTTGCAATGTGCTTTTTAAATTTTCACCAATTTATAATAAAGCTCTGTTACGTATTCATGGCAGCCAAATTAAATCATTATGACAATTTTTCACTTGAGTGAAAATTGGCCATCATTAACGTTCTGACTAATGAATTAATGGTTTACAAAAGTCACGTTGAGTGGGTATAAGTTTATAACTTTTACTAAAATATTTTCACTTCAAATTTGTAAACATTAAATAAACTAATGTTCTAATGTGAAACGGTAAGTACTGTTTTTGTGGGTTTTCTAATTTTTATATTTTAGATAGTTTTTTAAAATTATGCAAAAAAACTGATCATGTCACACTTACTTACTCATATACATGTATTTAACAAATATTTTATTTATTCACTTATTAAATTTTATTCTTTGGATATGTGCATTTAACACACTCTGCTTGCCTGCTTCAAGGCAGGAAAACGTTGACTAAATTGATAATTTACATTTGGATTATAGACTGACAAATTAAATATTATATTAGACCTATACTTCAGATCTGTAAATTGTAATAATTGTCACTCTTACATTAGTATAACAAACAATAGAACAGAGGCCTCTAATATTCACTTCAGTCCAAAACGCTTTCCTATTCACAATTCTAGAATTTGCATTCATGTACTTTCAAACAAACATGACATTATTTGAATGTAAATAATATATAAAGAAAATACCAGACTTATTTTCATTAGATATAAGTTTTACTACACTTGCAGACTATCTTCTATCTGACCTCACTTTTATTCTGACAGATACTACGAAAGTTAGCTTGTTTCATAAAAATTATGGATGTAATGAAAACAAATATAGTGTTCTGTTTACATGTACACAATGTGTATTGATGCGATATCAGCTCGGTATATTAACCATTTTATTCTAATGATCAGGCAGTGTCTGTTTATATATACAATACATATATATAGTATGACTATGCTTTAGTTTGGCTACCATGTATTTGCTGTGTTTTTAATCTTGAGTTTTTAGACATAACTTAAATTTGTTTGTGTCACATCAGCAAACCATGTTCACTTAACTCCTCAAGTTTAATATATTACGGTCCATTGATGTTTGTAATACTTTCAATTATTCCTGCTTTTCTTCTTGTTAACTACTTCCTATTTGGAGCCAACCTGTCTATTAAAATAAAAAACATTCGGAATACTTCGGATGATTTCATTTTCCAGCATGCAGTTATATAGGGAGTGCTTGGAATTCAGTGGTATCTGTTATTAAAATCAAACCAGTCGAGCAAAATTGAAACAAAAGCCACATGTGGTTGTTGAAAATATCTCCACCATTGTTTTTAGAGCACTGCTGTCAGTCCATCAAACAGTTAAAATGGCTGATGAAAATGGTGGTGTTTTTGATATGAAAATCTAATAGTTTTTGTTGAAAGACTTTTTATTTTAAATATTAAGTTTTGATGGTTGATATGTTTAGTTAACATGTTTTGAAGAATACTAAAACAAAATTTAACCTAAAATTGTATATGTTCGTCTAAAAATGATAAATCACGATGAGGTACATATTCTATACCACTGATCAATCATTGCTCATTGAGCAAACATTGTTGTCATAATACAGCTATTAGCACTCACATGTTACCAAAACTACAATACCAAACCATGAATGAATAAATAAATAATGAATGAATGCATTGTTGAAAATTCCATAGCACGAAACCCCTGAGGGTAATATATAAATTGAGTACACAGTGCTATGCTTACTACCGTCCTGATATCCACATACTAGTTATCATCTGATACACCGTCGGCTTCCTCTCACTATCATCTTCACATACAACATAATCATCTGGTTTATTTCTTGTCTGATGTTGTGCATGGTTGTCCATTGTCAAAGCATGATCATTTTGAAGCACAAGAAATGGACCATCATTTTCTTATCAAGTTGTTGAGCAATTCTGGGTAAGATCAAAGCTTGTTCATTAGTTTGGGTACCACATACTCAGTTTTCTTTGTCAAAGCCAAACTTGGTGTCATTTCCAAATTCACTTTTGAGTGTGGTGACATCTTGTGATGTCATTAGATGGTAGAGGCATTACTGCTGATGTGTAGGTTAAAGCTGATAGCCTCAAAATTTTCTTCCTAAAACAATATCCCTTGTGTTGCTAAGTTTGCAATCAGCTGCAACTGGTCAACTTTCTTGATTATTAAATTGGACGTTTTCCATGTCACAGCCAAATAATGATACCATATTGCTTATTCCTTAGCTGGTCATATATAGCATGCATTAAGACTGGCATATATTTCCAGGGAGCATTTTGTTCAGTATCGCGTCGCAATTCACTTCACAAGTTGCAAGTTTCAGAGATCGCTACACAATTTTAAAACATTAAACAGTAATTGCTAATCAATTTTGAATTGACTTGAAATATCGCTAATCAAGATTTTAAAAACAAGATGATTTCTTCAATATATAAGAAGATATAATAATATTTTCTTCACTCCATTTATAATATTAGGCCAAGCCTGCAAATGTCTATACAAAGTACATGGTAAAATACCTGTATCAGTCTGAACGGCACGAAGATACTGTGCCTCAGTGTTGAAAAGGACAAGACAAGTAAATATTACAATAATTGACAGTTACGAAGTCAGTATATTGAAATCATGCATTAGGCTGACACCAGAATAGTGCTACATACAAAATTTGCTTCAGGAAAATGAACACAGCACATTTTAATAAGTAGTCCAAACAATGATGTTCTTCCATTGCTTCTGTATTATCGTTGTATAGTTAGAGGAAAGAAACACTTGTATATCTCCTCATATACAGTGAAGGAAGATACACCAGTCATACGGAAAGATATTTTTGGGTATGGAGCTATGAAATTAAATCTCTACAATGTAAACAGCAGTCGATAGGGGGTATGGGGGAGTCTCCCCGAGAAATAAAATGGGTTAGGTGTAGGGTTAGGGTTAAGAAAATCATACAGTAATAATAAGTCATTAATTTTGTCAAAAGGTTAACTTACAAAAATTAAATCTGCAATAAAATTTGTGTATGGCGCCATACCCATTTTACCCTCTAGCAGAAACCCTACTGGTATACACCAGTACTTGCTATGTATGACCAGTTAAAGAAAGAAAGAAAGAAATGTTTTATTTAACGACACACTCAACACATTTTATTTACGTTTATATGGCGTCAAACATGGTTATGGACCACATAGATAGAGAGAGGAAACCCACTGTCGCTACTTTGTGGGCTACTCTTTTCGATTAGCAGCAAGGGTTCTTTTATATGCACCATCCCACAGACAGGGTAGTACATACCACAGCCTTTGATATACCATTCGTGGTGCACTGGCTGGAATGAGAAATAACCCAATGGGCCCACCGACGGAGATCGATCCCATACCGACTGTGCATCAAGCGAGCGCTTTATCACTGGGCTGACCAGCTAAAGAGTATGCAGCACTGTATCATGATTTCTGTATACTGGCTAACTGACTACAACACTGTACTCTATCTAAGTCACAGGAAATGATAAGTATACTGCATAATGATGAAGAAAGTTGAACAGTTTTAGTTATTCCCAACTTGGGGAAAAACAGGAAGTATTGTGTTAGCAATAAAAATGGAGACACCAGATTGTTTGGGACAGTCTTCAGTGTGACATTGTCAATAAGAAGAGTGTATTTGCCAAAACAAATGGCCACCAGCTGAAGTCACATACTTATGCAGACTGCACTGATGCCTCTACTGGTTGACATAGCAATAAATCACAATGCCCATGCCCACCAAGTTTGATTTCGAGAACACACTTGATGGGTGGTTTACTCAAATTGATGAAACAGACCCTATTTATTTGCTTTAATTGATCCAAAATTGATGAACATCCTGGTGTTCATCAGTCAACCCATTTCATCTACTTCAAAGTGTTCATGTCTTGATATTCGACAACCTTGTACTGAGATATTTGTCAACAATATGCATGCATAGTCATTATATGTTTTAACATAAAAATCTTTCTTGTACGTAGTTTGTTTATATATTCATTAAAAGTATCGAATACATCTTATATTTCTTAACCAAATATTTTTACCATTATAACCATTCATTTACAAAACAACTAACAAGACATCAAAGTTGTTATATTCAAGTTCCAAAAATGTTATGTATTAACATCACTTGTTGAGGACTTCATTTCATAGTTTGCCTTAAATTATATATAAGCATTAATATAAAAACATAAAAAGATATTTTGATAAAAAACTGAGTAATGTTTGTTTTGAAAAGTTCTGTCTGTAAGCTATACCACAAAATGTTTCAGCTACCAAGGGTTGAAATACAGTGTAGTAATAGAACGCTAGCTATTTGCATAACAAACACCGCTTTATTAACATTGATATACAGTGTACTTTAGAACCAAATGCCCACTGTAACTGATCTCCTAAGCCAAGTACAATACTTTTCTTTAAAATTCGGGCCACTAAAAATTGCATGGGCAAGTCATACTTTTGACATGATTTGCCCGAATGGCAAGTAAAAAAGAATCCCAAGTGCACCACCTAGGATATAACATGTTTGCTATGATTCAAATAAGTTTTGGGTTTTAATTCAGATCCTGTCTCATGGCCTCGATTACTAGCACAGCAGGTTTTGTGCTCTGTTAAATCAAACACTGTTTTGATTGATTGAAACATATTTTATTGCTTTTTAAAGAACAAATGGATTAGGCACAACTTACACAACTTACTAGGCCTTCTCCAAAACACTTTTATAATTGTAGGTGCATTTTAGCTGCTTTTTTCTTTTCTTTCTCTGTGGGTTTCTAATTAATAACCAATTGTCTAATTGATTTTTATCTTGGCTTTTAGCTCCACTATGGCGTTCATCAGTGGAGTTTTTCTAATATCAATTTGTCCATTGTCTATCTATCTAGAGTTTTGATTGGATTGTTTTGAACTGTTGTACACTAATACTCTAGGCCAATTTCTACAAACTAATGGAGAGTAATTTCTAAATTTTATTATTTTTAGCTTATTTGAAATAATTAAAATTGAAGTTTAACATGAAAACCAGATTCTAACACTACCTGAACACTTTTCCTATACATTTTCTTCAGAACATAAACACTTTTCAGAAGTTTATTTTTATCTGAAGTAATTTTTATGTCTGATCAGTCAATACATTTAAGTAAACTCCAGGAGAAAAAATTAAGAAAGTTTTTCATTAGCCTGCAAAAGTAGTAACCTATACAAATTACTAGTTCCTGTGAAAAATCTCCAGCAATTTTAACAGTTTCTACCCCTGTAAAATATATATTTATTGACTATTTTAACTTCTCCAGTCTAATTTTTTTTTTTTTTAACAGTAAATAAGCCTAATATTTTAATTATTTTGTTGCATAATGTCTTTCCTAACTCTCTACAGATATTAGCTAGTTCTTTACCAGTGAATTTATTCTGTGCATTACCAAACATAAATTTATATTGCCATTTATTTAATATTAGGCTGTAAAAGAACAGTTGTTTGGGTTTTTTAAAAACAATTTGTTTAAAATGTTTACCCCTTTCTTCATCCCTTTTCTAAATTAATAATTAATTTGTTTCTCTCTTGTTTTTTTCTCTTTGCAAAACAGCAGCAAAGGAGACAGAGGTCACAAAAACAGACAGACATCACACCATCCAAGTCAGCAGCAGACGCAGATTACTTTCAGAAACGGCAGGACTTCTTAGACCTAGATAGTGTGGATAAAAAGCAGATAGATAAAGAAAAAAGGGAGAAAGAGGAATGGGAACATAGAGAGTTTCAACAACAACAGCAAGATGAAGATGGTGATGATGATGATGCAATGAAATTACAGAGAGAAATAATGAAGCATGAATCAGAAGAGTTTAAACAGCGCCAAATAGAAGAAAGAGAGCGAAGAGAATTTGAGGAAAAGAAAATGCGAGAAAGAGAAAATAGGATACGAGAAAGAGAAAAAATTGAAAGAGAACAAGAGAGGATGAATAAAGAGAACAGAGAGAGGATGGAAAGAGATAGGAATGAAAGGGAAGAAAGAGAAAGAGAAGAGAGAGATAGGAGAGCAAACGAAGAAAGAGATAGGAGAGAAAGAGAGGAACAAAAAACAAGGGAAGCAAATTTGAGAAAAGAACAGGAAGAAAGAATGAAAAATGATATTGCTTACCAGGAGGAAAGAAGGAAAAAGGATTTGTTGCTGGCACGAATGAAAGCTATTGATGAAGGCATAGCATCCAGTGGTAGTGAAAAGAGCTCCCCAACTCCTAGTAGAAGCAATATCATCACACACAACCGATAAAAAACCTTCACGTTGGCAAGCCAGCATATGATGATATTGGGGTTTATGATAGGTCAAAGAAGAAGTCTCCAGACCACATGCCACAAGAAGGTTATCAACCATCCTACAGTTCTCCAACTAGAAAGACCGACGTAGACAAGAAGGAACAGTTAATGCATAGTCTGTTTGGAAGTCCATCCAAGCCTAATTCAACAACGAAGGAAAACAGTGCCTCAGATTTGTTTAGTACATTGAATTCTGCGCCTAAGAAATCCACATCAAAGAAGCAGATACTCCCTTGGGACCACGAAGATCAGGGAGATCGTAGTGACAAACACGAGTCACGGAGAGAGAATTCAAGCACAATGCTTTTCGCTGGTGGTGCTGCTTTCCTCGAAGATGACAAGTCGGATTTTAACAGTTCAAAACTGTTGCCGCGCCGACCACGGGGCCCAGTTAGTACACTTCAGAGCAGACCGTCGGTGACAGCAGTTGACAGTATTGACGATGACATTGAGGAGGTTATAATATAGAATGTGCTCTACCTGTGATTGTTAGTGCTGCATGCTCGTCTTGTCTTGTGGTCTGAAAACTATTTGGTGAAATGTAACCAGATTTTATGGTAATGTTTTCAATGTAATAATAACATTCTGAATTGAGCATCTACAATTTTTTTTAGTTGATTCAAAATAAATATACATGTCTATTATGTAATAATACATATGCAAGAAAAACAATTTCCTCCAATACTTCTTAAAGTTGCCTTAAAGTTGGTGGTTGTGATGGACAGAACAAAACAGTGGTTTAAAAAAACAAACAAAAATCAAACACAACAAACAGTTATAGTGTATGTGTTTAAATATTCATGTTGCACTATCATCAATGGTGCACTATCATCAATGGTGCACTATCATCAATACATTTTGTCCGTCCAGTATAGACTTGATTTACAGTCCATTGTTAGCATTTACTAGGTTTGTATATTAGTACCGTACATATATTTATTTAACATTTGAAACAATATTTAAACAATATTACTATGCCTATTTTATTATTCCATTACCAAGCTACAATGTACAAGCTATTTTTTAATGATTTATTTGCATGTTTTACTAATGAAACTAATGTTCACTGAACATACTTAACCATTAATTGTTATATATGATACATTTACAGATCATTTATCAAAGACTAGATTTTTTTAGCATATCTGAACTAATTTTAATAATACATGTAATTGTTTTAAAAAAGAAATTATTTTTATTGAACTAAATAACAATTTGTCAGCCAAAATCATTATTGGACAAGTATAATTTGCTGATATGACTACATTGTATTACTGTGTAATACCAAAATGTTGATTGTGAGCACCAGGGATTATAGTTTAAATGTTTAAAGTTTGTTTTGTTAAATGACACCACTAGAGCACATTGATTAATTATTGGCTATTTGCTGTCAAACATTTGATAATTCTGACACATAGTCATGAGAGGAAACCCGCTACATTTTTTTCTAATGCAGAAAGGGATCTTTTATATGCACTTTTCCACAGACAGAAAAGCACATACTACAGCCTTTGAACAGTTGTGTTGCACTGGTTGGAGCAAGAAAAAACCCTAATCATTTCAATGGATCCACTGAGGTGGTTCGATCCTGCGATGCAAGCACCTCAAGCGAGCACTCAACAGACTGAGCTAAATCCCACCCCAGTTTAAATATGTATGAACAATAATAATATGATAATACTACTTTTAACATGTGCACAAAAAACCCAGAAGTGTAGACTATTTCTAATGGATGGTATTCTAATTTTTTCTTTCATTAATTATTATAGTCTGGGCATTGTTAAAATACATACATGTACTGTAAATCCTAAAATATTACATGTAGCTGTCTTAAAATTTAGCAAAATCCAAATAATTGACATATTAGCCACATAGAACTTTAGTGAGGTCATCATATCGGAAACTAGAAAAAGAATAAGCTTAAGTTGTAGGATCAGCTGAAATAATGTTTTTGACGAATCTTGACGTTATTCAGCTTTAAGATATCTTGAATTTAGTCGAAAATTGCAGTAATGTGTATAGTAACTATTATTGTTTGCTATCCTTTTGGTTTAGTATGTAACCATTGTTGTGTATTCAGTTAATCACAGACAAAACAATCGCACATATGTTTTTTTGAGAACAGTCTGTATGTCTCTTTAAATTTAGCATCATGAAATATTAACGTCTTGTATGACCTCACTAAATTCGCTAACATTATATACTTGCTAACATTTTTTGAACCTTTATAAAAAAAAATAAAACCCCCCAAATTCTACGACTAATTCTCATATGATAAATATGCTATATGAACCTATGTGTTGATTATCATTTAAAATTATCACCATTTAGAAAAACCTATTGTATTCAGTATGTTTGTATCTTGACATGGTTGCATCATACATGAGGTGTCATGGGTGACATTGAATTCATGGTTAAACCAAGCAATGCAGACATGCTGAATATCATGAAATACACATGTAGATGGCAGTTGATGAATCATGTAATAAGTCCTGTTGGTATGACCTTGATGGTATTTTTGTATGTGCATATAGAACAAACATTACAGTGTGTCTACCGGTATGTCATTTACCCAGTTTCATTCTCTTTACAGCTGCTTGAATACTCTTGGTTGAATATAAACTAAATTTTAGCTATATAAAAAAAAGCATGCAGTTGCACACTTCCATAAATTACAAACAAGCAACAGTAGAACATGTAGAAATAAAACTAGAAGGGAATCAATTTCATTGATCCAGCATCTTTTTTTTGGTGCACTATTTCTGACTTCTGAGTAAAGAGCCAGTTACTTTGAATTTAGTTTGTGAAAACTAAAGCAGATAACAATTCTCAAATTTACTTTGTATATTTTAAAATCATTTGTACTGATATTACAGAAACATGACAGTAATCTACACAGGTTCTTTAAGTCTAGACTTGTGTGCTTACTTTTTCTTTTTTTTTTTTTCTTTTTTTGAGGGGGGTTGTTTTTTGTTTTGTTTTTTTGCTTGGTCATTTTAATAGAGTATATAGAGTATATATGCTGAATTATTTTGTTTGAATTCTATACTTTTTTAATTTTAACTGCTTTATAGATTTGTTATTTCTGTATATTTGTTACACTAAAATTGAAGGAAAATTTACTGGTGGCAGATTAGAGCACACCATTGATGTTCATTATAGATAGTAAGGAATCCATCCATTTTATTTTGTTATTATTGTTTACATTACTCAAGTTGACCACATTTGCTTAGTGCGTTGAGTAGCCTATATTTAAGAATCCTTTAAATGAAGTAGCTGCTTAGCTTCCTTTAAAATTATACTTGTTTACTGAAAATAACTACACTGGAAAAAAAAAAAATAACTACAGGTAATAAATATTATTATATTTTAAACATATTTTATTATATCTGAATGGCAATAGCCAAACATTTTATTTTTGCATTTCAACTGAATTTACACACGTGTGTAATTTTAATCTAATTGTTATTTGTTTCATACCAAGCATTTACCAAAAATGTATATTTGGACATACCATGTATGTATTTGAAAGGGAATATCTCAACTGAATTTAAATGATGTTACTCAGATGGAAGTGACAAGAGTCAGTTGTGTTACGTTTACTGTAACTGCAACTTTGTTTCTTTGTCATGGTAACATACTAGCACTCACTGAAAATCTTACTGTAACTGTATGCAAGGCTGAGGGCACCCAATCGATTCTTCTGCCACCATCTCTATGGTAGGCTGTGAATTTAGATGGATTCTGTGCTTTCACTGAATCCCAGATTTTTGGATGGAAGATTAAATTATGAGATGGAATCCCCAAATATCTATATTACTTCATTTTACAATTCCAGCGTGAATTCTGAAAACAAAATCTTAAAATTCAATACCTGTACAGTATATGCAATAGTAAACCAGTGTTCTTAGCACTGATGTGAGATGCAAACTCTGCTAACATCTTCAGAAAACGACTTTATTACTTGAGTACTGTATAGTTTCCGACGTTGACACCCACACAGCCCTTTCATACAGTAACTGAAGTCACTTTTGCATTGTACTGTTGCTATTTTGCATATCAGCAGAATTTGAAATAATGTGTTGCCTGGTGGTCAGTTGTGACTACATTTATGAGTTGACGCCTAACCTTGGTTTTGTACCTAAAATCTTTAACAAATATTCAGAAATTTCTCCACAACTGGTGATGTTACGTAATTCACAACAGCCCTAATTTATGAATGATTAAAACAAATAACACTACATGCATTGTGATTTTTTTTTATTTACATTTTTCAAATGTAAAATAAGTTATACTTCGGTAGATCAATTAACACCATCAGAAAAAAACACAAAAAAAAAACTAAGTCAACAGCATTGTCCAATAGGAATGCGTGTGGCAGTGTTATTCTAATTAGTTCTAGTTCTAATAACTGGTGGTCAGTTGTGACTACATTTATGAGTTGACGCCTAACCTTGGTTTTGTACCTAAAACCTTTAACAAATATTCAGAAATTTCTCCACAACTGGTGATGTTACGTAATTCACAACAGCCCTAATTTATGAATGATTAAAACAAATAACATACATACATTGTGATTTTTTTTTATTTACATTTTTCAAATGTAAAATAAGTTATACTTGGGTAGATCAATTAACACCATCAGACCCCCCCCCCCCCCCCCCCAAAAAAAAAAAAAAAAAAAAAAAAACCCCAAACAGTCAACAGCATTGTCCAATAGGAATGCGTGTGGCAGTGTTATTCTAATTAGTTCACACATAGGTTGTTGACTTTCAAATGCTAGGAGCAGGAAGCTATAGTAGCCCAATGGTATAGTCCGGCAGCGAACCACTAAGGTATTAAAGTTATTTTTTTGCATATATGTTTAAGACAACTATTTCAGAAATCTGAAGCATGACATCGTGTTACCTTTAGGTATTTTGAGATTTTAAAATGTATTTATTTAGCTATTTCATTGTCAGTGACTGGTAATATTGTCCCAGTAGTAGATACATTTCTAAAGAATTTGGAAGAATTTGTGACAAATGTTCCAGGAATTAAGTTTTTAAATATGTTCTAGATCACTCGGACCTGCCGACCTAAATGAGTTGGAGTTACTCTTCCGAGAAAGTGGGCGCCATTGCCAACATCCACTGTCATTAAAAGCGACATACAATATTTTGTTGCCTCAATCCTGGCAGAAACTTAGAAACAAGCATTGAGAACCATGAACAGTAACAAAGTTGGTTGCCTAAAAAGTTTGCATCATATTTTGTAAACTAAATACACACGTATGTGTAAACTGGGTTTGGTTAATCAAGCTAATTATAATTATCGCTCATTCTCAATAAATAGTTGCATTTAGCATATAAAATTTCTCAAAATTAAACTTAACTTTATGTATGCTGTCCATGTTAATTTTTACAGACAATGTATTGTATTAACCAGACAAAACAATATCAGCATATAAATGCAATTCCTCAATTGGAAATATCTCAAAATCTGTTAACGTAATGTACGTTATTACACATACCCAACAACGTGTGACTGCGTACAATCTTCAATTTATGTATGTTATCACGTTTCGCATCCATGTTTGCAATTGTGAGTCTCTTCTGTAGCTTTAGGTAACATGGATTACGACGAACGCAAATAACAAAGGCTGTGTACGAATGTTATAGTTAACTGTTACTTTAAAACTGTGAATGCTAAGGCCTTTATTAATTAATATTGCTTTTCAATTGTTGCAATCAGTTAAGTGTTAAAGTATGACATCAAAATTATCTCAAATCCATAGCTAACACATACGTAGACTAGATGGACAGCATTAAAAGTAAAATTGTCCCATTATATTATAATGTAATAGGTAAAATATTGTTGATGTTAAATGTAACGTACATTACAGTGGTTTCAGTCATGAAATAAAATATTCAAGAAGACATGTAAATAAACTCGGTGTGAAAATATTATGCTTTTCACTGTTTTAGAAATATCAGTAATCGTCCTGTAAGTTGAAGTCTTTTCAATTCAGACGATATCTGTAACGTACATTTCACTGGAAACACTACTATGAACACAACAAGAAATAAATCGAAGTAATGAGCATTTAAACGCCCCGAAAATGCTTCATGAACAACTACTTTCATCTGGGAAAAGTACTAGTAGCAAACGTGATAGTTACTTCTTGAAGTCGGCCATTAACTTTATTGATCGGTAACGGACATTACAGAGACGCAAGCCAGTCTTCAAATAATGTAAGCACCAACTCTGTCATTCCCATTAAAGTTCAACATTCTGCGCGACTTGCCAGTGGGGAGAGGCTCGTCTATCTTGCACAGAATGTCTTTTTTGGCGACCCAAATTTCATCGCGACGTATTGGCCACTGGAAAAGCATTTTCTTTTTTTCTTCAAGAAATGTGATTTGAATTTCGTCGTCCTGGGTATCAACATCTAATATTTTCCCAATGTACCATTCTCTTTTGTACACAGCGCTTACGTTATCTCCAACGGAGAGGTCCAGCTGTACATTCAACTGTACCGGTTCTGTATTGATCTCGGCAGGACCAACAGCAGAAACATCTGCTTCTGGATCTTCGTCCAGTTGAGCAGGAGGAACTTTTTCAGCAAGGCTGCCATCTAAGCTCTCCATTTTCCACGTATTACACAGACCCATTTCTAGACAAGTATTGCTATAACAGCTCACAGCTCGCACAGCAACTGTGGAGTTAGCAAGACCTGCAACAGCATGGACTTTGAATGTTCCCTTTAGAACTTTGACATTTCGTTTGGAAAGTAGTACTGCTTGGGTTTGACACGCCTCTGACGTGACGTACAGAAATCGAACTCCTTTCATGCTTGAACCAAGAGCCCAATCCATGAATGTTTTGGCATCCTGAATAACTGTTCTCCCACTTCGTACTGCCTCATCTGCCATTTTTTTCGTTGTCCCACCCAATCCATCGCAAGGTCCCTTTCCGTGTCCCACCTCAAAGTAATTCCAACGAGCATCAACCCTATACATATCTTTATGGTTAGCTACTGAATAGAATATCTGTTTGTTCCGATATTGACTAGTTGGTCCGTCTGTCCAGTAGTGAAGCATGCGCAGGGGAGGGTCTATGGCTTTTAGTTCAGGAATGACTGCTTGGAGTAAAGCGTGAACAGTGGCTGCTGAATGGGACATCTCGTCTGACACGACTACAAAACTTTGATGAAGTAGTTCAAGATCGTTCTTATAGTAAGCAACAATTGGATGCAATGTGACGCTCGTCTGGTTCCAGTAAGCACTTTGGATTTCTTCAACTGATTTATAACCATAGTTCTATGCAAAGTCCATTTGAACAATCATATGGTGTTGTGGAAGATGTTCCTTCAACTTGCGCACTTCGTCGTATTGTGTCTTAACTCTTGACACATGCCCTTGGAACTCCTCTGCCTGGGTGTTTAACAAATAAATAAATATACAAGTGCTCGGCTAAATGAAATACTACAGTTTAAATGTTTTAATATATGTTTTTAGAACAGACATGTCTGTATCTAGTACATACAGTTGAATTGACAAATTGTTATTACACATACGTCTGTTAATGTTTTAATTACAGCAACTGAAGTAAAAGTGTCTGCTTTCTCCTTATTTAATGGCTGCTTCAAAGGTAATAATAATCAATGCAACTCATTTGTTATTGTGAAATACGTGTATACTCCAATTCATCCCCAAATGCAAATGGTTCAATTAACTGAAATGTACGTTACCAATCGTAACGTACATTACATTATTTTACTTGGCTATCAACATGTCACTGAACATGAAACCTGCCCATATACCTATCCTCTACAATATTATGTGTTCTCTGTGCTGGGAAAATCCACTATGATACCGCCATAGTTATAGGCACATTACTATCAACACGGTTTGAAAAACATATTGCATGTAGACTTGCCGACAATGCTTAATACTTCACTAAAACCACGTTTCTGACGTTAAAACAGTGTGTTCATAATGGCTGCCTCAGGGCCAATAACTCCGAATGTGTTCTCATCTGCAGTTAGGTGTGTTGGCTCAATAAAATGTTTGTTTCGTACATTACAGTAACGTACATTTCAATAACGTACATTACAGTAACGTACATTTCAATAACGTACATTACAATCACACACTTTATTGAACATGTAGTCATTTGTTTTCGAAATTTGTACAGTAAGTATGGACAGTCTAAATACGCCTCCTGGACAATTGAATTGCATGTGAAGAAAAATCTGCTGTACTTTTGATTAGATCATGTTAGGTTGTCTTGTATATTACATTCTTATCCATAACCACCATTATTCTGATACATTGATGCCTGTAATACAACAACATGGTTTTAACATGAATATATTCACTGTCGTACCAATACATATGTCAGTAATGTTCAACTTACATCCAATATGGACAGTGCATGTGCTTTACATATACGTGTGTGCAAAATTCTGTATCTTGTGTACTGGTTTAGTTTTAAACTGATGACATGTACGTTATCATCTATGGTAACACAAAAACAATCTTCAAAAATATTCCCTGTATAAAAATATAGTGCTCTATAATCAAACATAAAATTAATCTGGGTGAATACCCTATATCTGTATACCTTTACCAGCGCTACATAAACTGAATGTAGATCAGACTGGCGACAGTAACGTACATTACATATTGGACTATTTTTCTACCTAAGCTTCCCTGTTGATCACACAGGGAGTAACCTAATGAGTGATTAATCAACTCCTGGTGGTTACACAGTGTACCCAATCATCAGACAAGCAATGGACGCTGTATTTTTCTGTAAAAAAGCCGGCGACACGAATGCAACCATTTACTGAGAATGAACGTATATGTCATGCATGCTGCACACTAAACATCGCATATTAAGAATTATGATATACATCGAGGACCAGTCAGGATTTTTAAATGGTGTGCGGTTGGGTTAAACTATACTTAGACAGACCATTGAGAAGTCACTATGTAGTCTATTGTGTATTTTATATTTTAAAAATTCACGTGAAATTTATAACTGTTTTAGCGGTAAATATCGGCATATTTCATATTATCTCGCCTTCATGTAAAATTCTTTAATCTCATTGGTGGTTTGCCGTTGGACAAATCTCTTATACCCCTGTGGGCGGAGCCAAATTCTCTTATACCCCGTCTGTAATTTCCAACAGTTTCCAGCCACCCCAATTAATGCTAAAGCAATAATTAGCAGGGGCGTGCGCAGGAAATTTTGCAGGGGGGGGGGGGTTGAGGTGTCTGGCGAAGCCCGTGGCGGGGTGTCTGGGAGGCCCTTCCCCCGAAAATTTTGAAAAATTGACCCCTTCTAGGGCTATTCTGAGGTGTTTTCTGCTGGCTAGCCGAGCTGCTTTCTGACCACATTTTTTTCGAAAGAAATTACATTAAAAATCGGGATATGAAAAAAAATTTCGCCTTGAGCGGGGGGTTCGACCCCAACCCCCCTCCCCCTGCGCACGCGCCTGATTAGATTATAAATAACATTGATAATCAATCAATTAATTAATATCTGTTTCAGACAATTTCGTGTTACAAACATTTGAAGTTAAAAACTCGTTTATCGATGGAACTATTTTTCGTCATTGGCAAGTGGTTTCGTTCGCGTCCGCGTGGTACGGGCTCCGTTAATACATTGTTAAAGCCACACGCTCTAGTTCCATCCAGCGAAAATAAATTATAATTTGGTTATTCTACAAACCTGTAACGCACTTCGATCACGTTTTTATCAAATGGAGTGAAAAAGCAGGTTTTATATCGATAAATACCATGGAAATCCCCATGTCCCAATTGCTTGAAATAATTTTGAAAGTTAGTATTCTGATGTCACCGGTAGATGTCGCTCGAAGCACAACAATGCCTACGTCACGACAAATTTCACAGAGTGCGTACAGACTTGGGGTGCGTTCCTTTCACCTCTCCTGGACATGTTCCAACTGTTCTGTCCTGGTTGTATCCCCTCTCCAGATATCGTAAGACTTCGAATTATTGGTTTTAAGAGTTTGTAACGTTTTGTATTGAGATACTTACTTGTCTCATGGGCGTACATAGGATTTTGAAAAGGGGGGTTCCAAAATAGATTGCAGAGATATTGGGCATATATTTCTATGTTGAGTTTTGAAAAGGGGGGTTCCAAAATAGATTGCAGAGATATTGGGCATATATTTCTATGTTGAGTAAATATAATAATGTCAGATATCAATGTCAGATATATTAAATTATAAAAAAGGCGATTTCAGGGGGGGGGGGGGGGGGGGTCCGGTCGAACCCATCGAACCACCCCTATGTACGCCCATGTGTCTGAACTTTATTGTTACTAAAAATGTTCACGAACTGTGAAGAAAAATCTCACAAATGAACAACAAGCAAACGACAACAAATCGGATGTTGATTGCGCGAACCGTGCACGAGAAAACAAACCGAACCAAAATGATAACGGTCACGTGGTATACCAACGTCTGTGACATTGAAATGGGAATATCCCCTCTAAAAATAGATTAGACCTTGTCTGCTCAACGGTTTTTTCTCAGAGACCCGTGGCATTTTATGAAATACGAAAAATGCATTTTGTGGTATTACAAACACCAGGATTACCAGGATTACCAAAAAACACTTCAGGTGAATGGAAATGTATATTCTAAATAATAAACGGTAAGTAAAGTGCAATTTTATTTGTGAAAAAATGGGTTTAATAGCGAAAAACAACGGCGTAATGGTTAACAACTAGGGCGTGTCCCTTTAACAATTATTGTCTGGCGTTATTTTGATTATTTGGCTATATGGTTTAACATGTCGGCAAGATAAATTCGTTGTAGAAGCATCTCTAGGGGTATATGGCTTTTTATGTACCCTCTGTGTGCTCTTTTAAAAGAACACACAGAGGGTACATAAAAAGCCATATACCCCTCGTGATGCTTCTGCAAGTTATAGTGTGGGCCACCTACATGGCAAGATGCAACCACTCTGTCTTTAAGTCTTTTACACGACAGGCAAATATAAAATGTGGTAGGAAACAAGAGGAAATGATTCGGAGGAGCATTATCCAATGCGCGTCCATCGTCCCACCTGCCGCTACCTGTACACCACCTTATTGCTGGTGGTTGCTGGTGGCGTGTCTAGGACAGTATTACAAGTATCCTATATCCGTGTCGATGGTCAATGTATGCAACTCTGTGAACCTACTATCGTTTGGGCCTTAGGGTACACAATATTTGATAACAGATTGCAATACTTGCTCTGCAGTTCATTCCAGAACATGCACAGGTGAATCTGCTTACAAGATCATTGCTTCTTGGACCTTTATAGCTAGATAGATCGTCTTTTCCCCCCATTCTGGACTGTTTTTAGTGGTAGATGAAGGAATATTTTCCTTAATACTATTGTATATATTTCGACATTATTTTCTGAATGTCAATTATATTAGCTAGACCATAATGTCACGCATGATATTGTTCCATTTTGACGAAAGTGGGTCTAAGCAACCCATAAATGAATTAAAATTCACTGTCATTGACACTGTCGACTAGTTCTAATGGCGAAAACATGCTTACATTTGAACGTAAATTAGGGCGAAATCGAAAGGTCTGCTAAGTGCCCATAACTTGCTTTTTCACAAAGCGCTTCATTTGCACGCTTTGCACGTGTATTCCATGTTCCCAATGCTGAATTTCTGTATAATTGGATCTTGCGTTCGTGTACGGTGCACACTCCAAATTCTACAATGGTACGACTTCAACTGACTATCGAAGATCGAGGAAGGGCTATTGCTTGGCTTCAGGATGTTGATCTGAGACTTGGTGTCAGTCACAGTGTCGTTGGCCGACTGTGGCAACGGTACCAAGCAACGAATTCTGTTCGAAATCGTCCACGTTCGGGAAGACCCCGAAGCACTACAAATAGAGAGGACCGCTACATCACCAATATGGCTCTACGTCAACGCACAACCACTGCACGCCGATTACGTGACAATCTGCGGAATGCGACTGGAACTCGAGTGTCTGATCAAACCATACGCAATCGTCTGAGAGCCAATAATCTACGCTGCCGTCGCCAGGCTGTTCGACCACCACTCCTACCACGTCACAGAACGGCCAGACGTCACTGGTGCACGCTTCATCTGCGGTGGCAACGTGTTCAGTGGGGTCGAGTGATGTTCACTGATGAGTCCAGGTTTAGTCTCCAGTTCAACGACGGTCGGGTTCGTGTCTACAGACGTCCTGGGGAGCGCTTCGCTGACGTTAACGTTAGACAACGTCACCGGTTCGGTGGTGGCAGCGTCATGGTGTGGGGCGGCATCTCTATCCACCACAGGACCCCCCTCTATGTGGTGGATGGCAATCTGAATGGAATCCGCTATCTGAATGAGATTATCCGGCCGTTGGTTCTCCCAGGCCTTCAGCAGATTGGCGGCGGGGCAGTTCTGCAGGATGACAATGCCAGACCCCACCGCGCCAGGGTGGTAACGGATTTTCTCAGACAACAAGGTATCGCCAGGATGGATTGGCCAGCATATTCGCCTGACTTGGCCCCAAGAGAGCACGCCTGGGACGAATTAGGCAGGAGAGTTCGGGATAACCATGCCCCTCCGGCCAACCTTCATGATCTGGGTCAACTTCTTATGGCAGAGTGGCAGGCCATTCCCCAAGAGTTCTTCAGACGTCTGATCAACAGAATGAGGCAACGATGTGTCGAGTGTATTCGCGCCAGGGGTGGATTCACACACTATTAAACGAATGTTCTAATGTGTAAAATCCATGTTTGACAACCTTCAACTTTGACAGCATGTCATGTGACTTTTTTTGTATACAGTGACGTTTATTTGTGGATTTTTTTGTAAATATGGAATAATAAATAAAAAATTTGGTGTAGTTTACATCATCAATCTAATACACTCTGAAACTTATTTGGTAATAAATTTTTGACCCTTAAATTCTTTTGAGTAGTATATATTAGCAGTGCCAGTGCCGACAACGGTTTTAACGATTGTGCTATTTCTGTTGTTGTTTTTTCTCTCTGTTGTGCCATTCAGTGCTGTAGAAACTAATGTCACCACATTTTTATCTAAATAATAATTGCGATTCTGGAATGGTGAACAGTAAGACTGCCAGCATATTATCTGTATGTGTTACCTAGCCCAGATCCAACATTATCTCTCAAACAAGGGTCATTTGATGGCCTGGTGTACAAACATTTATTACATACCTATTCAATCTTGCTATAGTGGTAAAGACATTTTGAAACCGTGTGATAAATTTATTTTGTACCGCACATACATGCGATCTGGACCGGAATTTTTAAATGGGGAATTCCCTTTTTATTTTATTTTTACTGCAGTTAGCGTCATTTATTTACTAAAGTCATATATGATTTACAAATTACATGACATCATATTTGAAACATTACACAAGGCTGCCGCAGATTATGATTCTTAACGTTAATAAATCCATAAAAGGAGTTTTGATCATAAATTTAACAAAGTGTTGTTATGAGGTTAAATTAAAAAAATCGGCCTCGGTGGCGTCGTGGTAGGCCATTGGTCTACAGGCTGGTAGGTACTGGGTTCGGATCCCAGTCGAGGCATGGGATTTTCAATCCAGATAACGACTCCAAACACTGAGTGAGTGCTCCGCAAGGCTCAATGGGTAGGTGTAAACCACTTGCACCGACCAGTGATCCATAACTGCTTCAACAAAGGCCATGGTTTGTGCTATCCTGCCTGTGGGAAGCGCAAATAAAAGATCCCTTGCTGCTAATCGGAAGAGTAGCCCATGTAGTGGCGACAGCGGGTTTCCTCTGTGCGTCGTTAAATAAAACATTTCTTTCTTTTTAAATTAAAAAAAACCCCGTTTTTGTAAAACATAAAAGAAGGTATGTAATAAATACAGAACTTCACATACGTTGTTTTCACTTCCTATTTATTACACTCGTTTATTTTGCGAAAGAACATACCAGTCGACCAGGCGCGGGGGCTGTTGGGCGGCGTGACCTACTTTCCCGTAATCACGTAACCTTGGTAGGAGACAATGGCCTTGGTGCAGGTGTGTGACATCGAGCCTTGGTGTGCAGATGTGTGACCTTGATGTGAGCCTGACCTTGGTGTGCAGGTATGTGACAGACTTGTCCTGGTTGACCTTGGTGTTGGGAGCCAGTGACCTTGGTGTGCAGGTGCGTGATCGACTTCCGCCTTGAGCAAGGGCACGTCTCTATTTCATTTAACATGTGCAGGCAACTGGCGTTTTCTTTTTGTCTTTCTTGTATAACGTCTATTGTGTTGTTTTTTGTGTTCACAGTGACATACACGTGGGCGTTTTTTCAGTGCCTTTATTTTTTATTCTAGTTGACTTGATATCAAAAATAATCAGCAGCCATAAAAACCATTTCTCGTGCAAAAATAAGTAGCAGAAAACGCTACAGATGTTTGCAGACGGTACGGCCACCTTTTGTGTGTGTGTACGTGTGGGGGTTATATTTGTTGTTTCTGTGAAAATGTCCTGGTGAATTTGAAAGGATAGTCTGGTAACCTCGAGCCGTACCACCATTTTTTTAATACTGTGCCGCGCCTGGTGATCATATGCAACTTATGAAAAGAACATACTCTGGTATGGTTTCTTTTTTCCACGTTGGATCGTAGAGTTCTAGACATCGATCTACATTGAGCTGACTTTTCTCGCGTCGTTGAATTTCGTATAGCGAGACTGACGTTTGCCTTCTGCTTGCAGCTTGTAGAAACGGGTCCACTTATCCACGTCGGGAACATACAAACTTGTACTCAACTAATATGTTGCTTCTCTGAAGGTTCTACCTCAAATGACGATGTCATGTCATGTCATAGGGTTTTACGTGCACATTCAGAACAAGCTGTTGTAGCGCACGCCTCCGTCGATGACAGGAAAGGTGGGGGGAGGGGAGAGGAGGGACCGCCTGCACTGGCAGGTGCAAGGGAGCACCAGCAGCCCGATCAAGTCGGTAGCAGGCGGGTGGGGGGTGGGGGGGGGGGGGTGCTATGGAATTTGAATGGAGCAGGTAAATGCCAAAGAGAAAAGGGTGCGCAATTTTGATTGAGGGAATTTGGCGCAATTTTGAACGGTCGGTCGAAAGGTAAATGGCCGAGCTAATATAGGTTTTGATATTAGTCAATCGAGAGTAGCTCGTTAATTTTAGACCTCTGCGATGTCTCCCTAGGTTGCCCATAGGGCCCTTATAAAGGGCCTGACCGCTTCTGGTCGAGGCATCGACGATGTTGTCAGGTCAGGTCAGGTCATAGGGTTTTACGTGCACATTCAGAACAAGCTGTTGTAGCGCACGCCTGTCGTGGGCACAAGAGCCGGCCTTGGCCGGCCCCTTTGTCCAAGACAGGAAAGGGGGGGGGGGGGGGAGGGACCGCCTGCACTGGCAGGTGCAAGGGAGCACCAGCAGTCCGATTGAATCGGTAGCAGGCGGGTAGGATGTTGTCTGTTACCCTTTTACTTATATACCTTCTCACGCATGCGCATACAGATATAGTACAGGAGTGTCAGTTTGAATGGTTCTGATACGTATGACCGGTTCGTGTCCCTCCTCCCAAGCATAAATCTGCTTACTGTTACATTCCTCGTGCCATTTATGTAAGCGAGCTCCCAAGAAACATCATGACCAAAATATTACTACCAATGCCACGACTCAAAAATCATAGGAATATGTCTAGGAACGCACCCAGGGACACGAGGAATAACTAAGAAAACAAAACCTGTTATTCACAGTGTTATTTACAACATACATATACATGTACAACATGAAAAAATAGAACACAAAATATATGACAAAACAATTAATACAAAAACTTACAGGTGTCTCACACGTGTTTGAAACATCGAATGTCTGAACACATTGTTCACATGGGAACATCTTGGAGAGAGTCTGTAATGTTCAATCACTGGATCGTCTTCTTCCATCGGTAGGCGCATAGACCGCAGCAGAAGCACATGACGGCATCGTGGTCTCCTGTGTAGTAGAAACCGGCCTTGGCGAGTTCCTTTGGTTTTTTACGTAATTGTATGGGCCATCGAGCATACGTCAGCAACCGGGCATAGAAATGTCCTATTTGGGGATGATGACAGAACAACTAATGCCTCATAGGCAGGATCTGTCCATTCGTTTTCATCGTAGGAAACATCATAGCCAGGATCTGTTTCGTCTTTTATTTCTATCCCCAATTCCGCGTATAGCATTCATTTGATCCATATAATAAGTACTCTTCTTCTCATCTTGTTTGGTAGTCACTCTTTTACATTTGATCGTACGTCTTTCTGAACATTTGCAGACTAAGATGTCATCCTCGTCGCTACTGCCGCTGCTACTAACACTGCTCGAATATCCCGATGCAATCTTCTTCGTTCCATACAGAAGACACAAGAATGCTAGAATCATAAAAACACATCTGCTCTCTTCGAGGTCTGAAGCACGAATGAGCCTTGGGAAAGAAGCACAATACCTATATACCATTCAGGTCGGTCCTCGTCCCAAGTCGCTCAGGGACACGGGCGGGCGTTGTTCAAGTCGGTCACGTATCTGCACACCAAGGTCACTGCCTCCCAACACCAAGGTCAACCAGGACAGAAGTCTGTCACACCAAGGTCAGGCTCACACATCTGCAGACCGAGGGTCAAGGTCTCCTACCAAGTTCACGTGATCACGGGAAAGTAGGTCATGACACCAAACAGGCCCCCCCTACTACTAACATGCAAGTTCGAACATGGGTAATTGGCATTGTCTTCAGTGGATCCTGTCTATGACCATTAATTTTTTGTTGTCAAGTACAATATATACATAGATCTATACTACCGGTACTCGTGCCAGGTTTTGTTTTGCCTACTTCTCGGTCTAGTAATGACAAGTTTAAATAGGGTATGGTGGCCTTACGGTGGGCTTTCTCCAAAAAATATGACTGCCGTGTTGATTACCAGGACTCATTAGTCGACGCTACATGTGTGTATACACGGCCACCGTGTAGACTTGTATAGCTCTTCTGTGTTAAGTAACATATATTCCGAATTCCATGATAGTTCTATTTATGGAATTCATCGTTGAATTCATTAGTTTACACAATGTATGTACTGTAGTCAACTGGATAAAAAAAAGTTTTTTGTTTTGTTTAACGACACCAATATAGCCCTTCGATTTATTAATAATCTGCTATTGGATGTCAAACATATGATCATTTTAACACAGTCATAAAGGAAATCTGCTACATTTTTTCCATTAGTAGCAAGGGATATTTTATATGCACCATCCCAGACAGGATAGCACATACCACGGCCTTTGACATACCAGTCGTGGTGCACTGGCTGGAACGAGAAATAGCCCAATGGTCCCACCGACAGGGATCGATCCCAAACTGACTGTGCATCAAGCGAGCGCTTTACCACGGGACTACGTCCCGCCCTCAACTGGATCAAAGCGCAAAAAGATCCTTACAAAATTTGGCATTGGTAAGTACAAAGAAGGTTGTCGGCAGTGCAAATTAAAAGAGGAAAATAATCAGAACGATGACAACCTTGTTAAAACGGCCTTGCATATTATATTATAGATTAAAACAAATACCTGGGATCATGACATTGTATTACCAGTGAGGGAAATAAAATAGGTTTTAAAATATTAAACGTTTTTTAAAAAATAAAATAAAACATTGGGAACAGGAGGGTGGTTTGAAGCAATATACTTCAAAATGCCGAAAAGTGATGTTGTGTCATCTGTAGGAAATCTGTTCTCGGATATGTCCTTAAATATAATCAACAATGATAATAGTAAAAAAAAAGGTTAATACCCCAATTTAGACTTTTGAGAAAAATCGTATTTCTCTGCCGGACCAAGTAATCTTAAGTGTTGCAGAACGTTATGTTATGTGGGGAAGGTGTTACATATCAGTAATTATTGAATGGGCTCTAGCAACGGTCATTCCAATGGCATAGCCAGCATGAGGCAGACAAGGCGCTTGCCTCGTCTGGAATTTCCCCAGACTTATGGCCAGTGGTTTTCTCATCCCAACCAATGTCCCACATTGAACTGGTACATTTAAAGGCTAAGACTGTTGTATGTACTGTTGATCCTGTCTGTTCGTCTCTCTTTTCCCCTCAATATTTCTCTCCCATAATCAATTTTGAAATAACCATCTTACTACACAGAATATCCCTAGTTTAAAATGTGCTGCCTGAGATGTGATCAAAACGAGAAACCCACCACCCCGCATACCAATCTGATTAAAATTAGCTCTACTTGTCTACCAGTAGATCTAACAGCATTGCGTGAACTCCCATGTCCAGGTGACATTTCATCTATAAATAACAATGTAAATATCGACTAATTACACTTCGCCTTCTATAGCATTATTTGGGAGTATACAAATTCTAAAAATATAAGGCAAGACTATTTATGCAATAGGCGAACTTGTTGGTCTATTTCAACATTGAAAAAACAGGGGCAAAAGTTCAGTAATAAAGTCTGGATTGTATACTAGTATAAACAGATTTTATGGCTATACCATCACGGTTTGGTTTTTTTTATCTCAAAACAAATTTTATATAATGATTTTATATTGAAATTAGTTTCTGGCATACTTCGTAATTCACCCGAAACATTTTGTATACCCTCGGCATAATCCCGAATGTTTTCAAATTATTTTCAAATCACTGGCAAGATTTTGCAAGTAAGGTTTTTATTGGTCGAATAAAAGGTCAACTGGACATGAGCTCCAACGGGCTGCTGTTAGATCCATATGTAATAGTGGAGCTAATTTCAGATTGCCCGCATACGTTCTATATATGCACTTCCCCATTTCAGGTTCAGATCCAGGGTGACTGTGCTGGGGGTGTTCACACCCTCCTACCGAAATTCAAAGTACTATGGAAATCCTTTTTGTGAGGAATATTAGTTTGAATGGTTGTATTTCAACCAATAACCTCACATATATTAGCAACTAGATCTGCTAATAACAGGTTTTTTAACAGTACTCAAAAACTTCCTCAACAGAATATAATTACAATACTGATCAAGCAAACCACATTATCCAACTAACTTTTGAAATGATTCAACTGTTAATAATACACCAATGAAAAATGTCAGCACCAATGAAGCAGGTCCCAACGAGAAGAGGATTTATAAAACACAGGAGAGTGATCCATTAACCTTTAAAACAACATACATGTATATATACTGAACTCCATTCAAAGCACACCAGTGTGTAGTTGTAAAAATTATACAATGATAATAAAGTATAGTTTGTTTTGTAACCACACCACTGGAGCACATTGATTAATTAATCATTGGTTATTGGATGTCAAACATTTGATCATTCTGACAAAAAGACACAAGAGGAAACCCGCTACAATTTTTCTAATGCAGAATGGGATCTTTTATATGCACTTTTTCACAGACAGGAAAGTACATACCACGGCCTTTGTCCAGTTGTGGTGCACTGGTTGGAACGAGAAAAAAAACAATCAAGCGAGCTAAATCCTGCCCCACAAAAATAATAGGATATATTCTAATTCACTCTGCATTTAATGTGAAAAATGATTGGCTAATCAAATTCCTTTGTGGCAGTAAAACCAGCATTAATGGGTTGAAAATATTGGGGATCCCCAAACAGCCTATTATATGCTACTTCTCGCTGTTTAGTTGCACATATGTACTTTGAAATTTCAGTGTTGAATCTTTTCTGAAACAAAGTGCAAATTCCTTTAAATTTTATGACGTAAATACTGTTTATAAATGTGTATGTGATGTCACGTGTATGATGCTAACAGAAATGTGGAAGGAAGTAACAGCAACTATGCCGAATTATGAATTTTCGTTATCAATCACCAGTTGTGATGAGTATTCGAAAAAGTAAAATCGGTAATAATGGTTGGCATTGTTGTTAACAAAAGCAATAAAATACGAAAACAAAATTAGGAGCAACAGTTGTATTAGACAATGTTATAAAAGTGTATATTTTAATTATTTGCTTGCTGTATAATTATTTTATACGGCGGATGACTTGAAACATACATTTATTATACTGTCATCGCTATGCCTTGCGGGTACAACTCAATTTACAACAGTAAAATCAACATTAACATCCACAAATGGTCCATTACAACATACATGTAGTTATCCACTAAACAATACATTTAACTGGGTTTTTTATAACTGGATGAATAAACCTAAAATTGTATACATGGGTTAGGGTTATATTATGTGTTTTATAAAAACCTCACACATGCATTAGCAGTAACAACTGAAAATTGTGTGATGTGTTTTTAATGGACGTCATTATAATTGTCATTTGGCTGTTCTCATTATCTCTGTCCATGAATCGGTAATCATCGCTTCATACTTGATATTCAACCGGCATCAATGATGCCATGGTTAAGCCATTAGACATAAGGCTGGTAGGTACTGGGTTTGCAGTCTGGTACCGGCTCCCACCCAGAGCGAGTTTTAACGACTCAATGGGTAGGTGTAAGACCACTACACTTTTATCTCTCTCACTAATCACTACAAGTAACCCACTGTCCTGGACAGATAGCCCAGATAGGTGAGGTGTGTGCCCAGGACAGCGTGCTTGAATCTTAATTGGATATAAGCACGAAAATAAGTTGAAATGAAATGATATTCAACCAGGATCTGAACACTGAACATCCTGACCACTACATTATGGTTCAATTATTCTCTTCACTCGGTGCACCATGGTGTTGCAAGCAACAATCCAACAAGCAATTCCAACTCCACCTTAAAACAAAGAGAAAAAAAAATAATAAGACATAAATATTTTAACATAATACAAAAATTGCTTATGTTTTCTGTATTTTCTATACTTATGAGTTTTTTTCAAACTGTTACATCAAGTTTATTTCTGTATTTATAGTCCGTCCCACAGGAACGCCTTTTTTTCATACTAAGAAATTTACTACAAGTTATTTATTTCTGAGCCGATTGATTTGTAAATTACACACAAGAGTAGTATATTTTTGTTATTTCCAAAACACCTTTACTTTTCTTCTTACATGTATGAACCATGACAAACCATGTAAAGCAGTTTTGTTGTTCATACTTGCACGAATGTAAAAAATAATCATGTTCAATTTTTAAATGAATAACAGTACTATCCAATAGTATATTCACCTGGGAAGGCTGTGGGGAATGCCACTACCTTGTGCAGAGGAAACACCCAGCTGGTTGGAACATACAGCAGCGGATCAGCTCTATACTTCACTACTAAGTAAAGCATAATCAGCACCTGAAGTTACAGAAAAACAGATACACACACAAATATCAAGAAAACTTACAAATATTAGTCATAAGAATCAGAGAAACCTGTTTTAAAGAATGTCATAGGTTTTGATTTAAGGGCATACTTAAAAACTGGTCAACACCAGACCAAAAAATTCAAATTACATTTAAAGGAAACTTATTTTGCAAAACCTATTGTATTGTACAAGATGGTGATGACTTTATAGCCATTTCTGTCAAGAAAAGTGGGAAGAATACTAGAGTGCTTTGGAAAATATTAATTTGTACATACCGTATAACATTTACAATTCAGCTGAACAAATTGTTTTTGTGATCATACAAGTTAGCATTATATAAACGTAACCAATTATAACCACTATTCAATAGCAAATTTACATAATTTATGCAAACCAAGCAATTTCTTCATGTTGAATGAAATAATGTTTGTTACAAATTCACCTGATAGAATAAAATTAAAATAACTGTACATATGCAATAAAACTCTATATATTAACCTTTTTTTCTGGTGAGGGTACTAAAGAAAAATGTTTCTATCTGACAGCATACATGTAACTACTTCCAAAACAATTCATCACGGAACAAAAATAAAGAAATTTCTTCCCCCCGATTTGTACCACCTTGTTTACGGTAAGTTAAGTTCATCTGATTTTACAATTGTACAATAGAGGTCTATGCAATACTGATACCAAGAATGAGATGACAGCATTGTACTTCCAATTTTCAAGCCAGTACCACATGGATATATGAATCATTATAGATCTTTCTATCCCTATTTTATAAGCCTTAATTAGTGCTTATTTTCTTTCTTCTTCAAAAATACAATATTCATACTCTTTATTTTCTTTCTTCTTCAAAAATACAATATTCATACTCTGAAACCTAATTAATGCATGTATTATTTTTGGTAAATATACAACTTGACTAAAGTATTTTAGACTAGATTTTCAATACACGAATTCTTTAAATAATTTGTTTTAGCATCGTGTATGACGACATACTGCAAAAGGCTTGCTAGGCTGACACTACTCAATTTGCGTGCACAAAAATGGAATAAATAATTATTTTCCAACTATTCCTGTAGAATTGCAGGGTAAATAAAATAACCAGTTACTGCCTTAAGGTATCGGCTTTATCCTGTTCAGGTCAAATGGCAAATGTTGTTCGTCAGACTCTCACAGTATTTGCCATTCTAACCTTCGCAGGATAAAGCCGATGTCTGAAGGCAGTAACCAGTTATTGTCTATATATACGAGGGGTGATTGATAAGTTTGTGGCCTAAGGCAGAAGTACATGAGCTGCATATGTTTCACTGAATTTGAGTTCTGTTAAATGTGTTGAAAGATTACAAAGAATGTTTGAAGTTACTAACTTGAGTTGTTTTTCTGTTACAGATAATTAAACATTGAGCATCGGTGGTTTCTGATAATATGGATAACATCAGCCATCGTGTAGTAATCCGCTACCTCGGTCTCAAGGGCTTAACACCCAAGGAGATCCATGAAGACATGGTGGTCACACTAGGGGAGGATGCCCCTTCATACAGCATGGTGAAGAAGTGGGCTGCTGAATTCAGGGAGAGTCTGGAAGACGACCCCCATCCGGGAAGGCCAGTCACCGTCACCACACAGGAGACCATTGCCAAGATTCATGACATCATCATGGTAAACAGACGAGTAACGGAGCATTACATTGCCACTGAGTTGGGTATCTCCCAGGAATGTATCCATGCAGTCATCCACAACGAACTTCAAATGTCCAAGGTGTCAGCATGTTGGGTCACACTATCACTGGGGGCTATTATGCTGATCTTCTGAGACAGCTACGGGAGAAAATCAAGCAGATTCGGTGTAGAAAGCTGACAAGAGGAGTGCTCTTCCACCAGGATAATGCTCCGGCACACATGTCCACAGTGGCCATGGCTGCTCCCTCTGACTACTATCTCTTCCCGAAAATGAAAAAGGAGCTTGGGAGGTCATTATTTTTCCACAGATGATGTTATGAATGCTGTGGACCACTTTCTGTGGGCCCAGAATGAAGCCTTCTACACAGAAGGGATCCATCTGCTCCATGACTGCTGGACTAAGTGTGTTAATGTAGGAGGGAACTATGTTGAAAAATGACTGTATTATATATATATATAAAAACTATAGTCTTTACCAAGAAAGGCGAGTGATCTTTCTCGCTCCCCTCCACACTCTCATTTAAGTTTCAAGAGTGGTAAATTGATTGAAAAGCAATGAATTTTACTTGAAACTTCATGTGATAGCACCATTTCAGGAGAGTGATCTTCAGCTTGCCTTGATCTTGCTCATGGCAAAGACTGTATACATGTAAGATGTAAACTGGTTTATCCAATGATGGGGGATTTATCCTATCACCACCTGTACATCAAACAAGCAATCTAACCTAACCTACATCCTGATCCCTGTATGAGAAAACAACACCGTCCTTGTTTTCTGTAACATATTAAATAAGTTCCAATCTCTGTTTCATTAATAGTTTAAAGTTAACATGCAATAAGAAAATAAGAGAAAATCAACGAAAAACAAACGTACATGTAAGATGTGAATGATAACTTTGATGGCAACCTTTAACATTGTGTGACCTGAAGATCTCTCCTTCCCTGACAAAAAAAAAAGAAAACAATATAACAGAATTTGTTTTGTTTAACAATATCACTAGATCTCATTGATTAATTAGGTATCGATTTCTGGAATCAAACACTTGATAATTTATCAATATGGAATGTTTTATATGGGATGCTTTATACGCACCCTCCACAAAGGAGAGCTCTTACCACAACATTCGATATACATGTACCAGACACTGGTTAGGGCTAAAAAACCCAGAAAAGAAATGAATCCACTAAATGGGTTTATCTTATTACCCAAGTACCTCAGGCATGTATTCTACTGACAGAGCAGTGAAACCAAAAACAATACAGAATACTTTACATCTGAAGTGCACAGTCACGCTTGTATGTGCAAATGCACCCTATCCCATGTATACAATTTTTAGAATACCAGAATGCATGCATCCAGTTATACAAATTCAGTTCAACGTATTATTTTTTCTTCTCGTATCCTTTTCACAACTACAAATCTGACTAGTGTGTTTTTTAGTGGTGTTCAGTATACATGTACTTTAGTTTATTATATTTTATTAAGTCACTATTTCAATTGGCAGATTAAAGCTAAACAATAAAACTGATACTAACTAGCCACATGGTGTAATCACTGCATAGTGTAAAAAAATCATCAAACAGTTAATTTACTTTGCTTAATCATACAGGGGTTGGACATAGCCCACTGGTAATGTGTTTGACTGATGTGCAGTCAGTGGGCTATTTCTCAGTCCAGCCCATGTTATGTGCTAACCTGTCTGGGACTGAGCATATAAAAGATCCCGTGCCTATAATGGAAAAATGTAGCAGTTTTCCTAGACTACAAATGTATATGTCAAAATTACCAAATGTTTAACAGCCAATAGCTGATGATTAATAAATCAATGTGTTCTAATGATGTTGTTAAACAAAACAGACTAACGTTAATCATACAGTATAGCTGAGATAAACAGGAATAAAATACTCTCCAAGTTTTTACATCCTATCATAAAATATGCCTTTGAAATGATAGACTTACATGTATTCATACCATATTCAGTTTTCGAGGTTCATGACTTCAGAATGACTGGAAGATTTGACGGTTTATGCAGATCAATAATTTGGTTTAACTTGCGATAAAATCAGGCGGAAAAAAGAAAGAAATGTTGTATTTAACGACGCACTCAACACATTTTATTTACGGTTATATGGCGTCAGACATATGGTTAAGGACCACACAGATTTTGAGAGGAAACCCGCTGTCGCCACTACATGGGCTACTCTTTCCGATTAGCAGCAAGGAATCTTTTATTTGCGCTTCCCACAGGCAGAATAGCACAAACCATGGCCTTTGTTGAACCTGTTATGGATCACTGGTCGGTGCAAGTGGATTACACCTACCCATTGAGTCTTGCGGAGCATTCACTCAGGGTTTGGAGTCGGTATCTGGATTAAAAATCCCATGCCTTGACTGAGATGCGAACCCAGTACCTACCAGTCTGTAGACCGATGGCCTAACCACGACGCCGGTAAAAAAAAATCAGGCGAGTGCAAAGAGTAAAAAAAGCTTGTTGAACAAAAATCACAAGCAGAAACTTAATATACACGTAATTCACTGGTCAAACTTTAATTTACATGATCATTGTCAAGTTGAGGTATATTTAAGAAAAACATGCAATTATTGTAGTGTATTTACCATAAACCTAGAAACAGATATTATTCCAAGTTGGAAGGCTTATGAACTATTTTTTTTGTGAAGTTTTAATTACATGTATATTTATTCACTAGTAGTTAGTTAAATATTAGGCCACTGAAACTGTTTCGTTTAATAGGTTCCATTGAAACATTTAAGAAATTTTGTAATCATGACAGCCCTACTCTTTCAATAATAACTAAATGTTGAATTACAATATTAGTCAAATTAACCCAAAGAATGCTGACCATAATTCTTTACATCAGCCATGAGTTTATCAATCTTCCGTTTCAACTTCATGTGACGTGCAAATTCTTCTGTCACACTAACAGATTCTTGCTCTCTCTTCAGGTCACGGACCTCTGCTCTCAGATTCAGCTCATTTTCAGACACCTTAAACAGCGTTTTTCCTATCTGTAAGTCAAACATCAAGTAGTGGAAAATGTACGAAGAGGTGTAGATTTGTGAAAAATAATCCACGAGCCACGTAGGTCAAGTTAATTATTTTTCATGAATCTACAATTTAGTGTCTACAATTTAGTGTATTCTTCAAGTTAATCCATTATTCATTGAAAAACATTTTGTAACTGCTAAATTCTATTCTATAATTTTTAAAGGGGAACTAAACTCAAATATGAGCCTTGTGTTGGAAAGATGCATACCCGGATCACCAACCAGTGCTCAATTTTAAGTATTTTGGTCGCTAGCCCGGAGGGCAAGTATGGGTTCACATTGAGGTTGCCCCTCCAAAAATTTGGTTGCCCTGATTTCATTCGTGTTTTCAAAATAGAGTTATATTTATATTCTAATAAAACAGCAACCAACAGGTTTGAAATTAATATGTTGTCAATGTAAAATGTAATATGTACTGTCTGACAATAAAATACATTACTTTTTAATAATGTTTTTAAATGTTTGTAGTTATACTCATGTACACATAGGGCCTAACTGCTTAAGATTTTTGTGATTTGGCGACACATCAGCTATTTTTCAATCGAATGCACTCTAGGTTCCAATCGAATGCACTGGAATGTTTACAATTCGGAATACTTCAGCCAATTACGATTTTCCCCGATGTCTCACAAAATCGGCCGAGGAGTTCCGAGTGGCAAACAAACCCACGTGATTTCGACTGATTGACTGACGTTTTACTATTAGACAAAGACAGTTTAAAAGCGATTGTGGGCAAGGAAACTGCACATTATTATGCGACACAACTCGCCTTTTGGTGTAAAAAAAAGTCAGTCGTCTGACAGGCAACTAGTATCATAGAATTAAGTTGCCTGACTGAATATTAGGTCGTCACAGACGACCGTAAAAAACTGAGTGCTGTCAACACATACAGATACTTTAAGAAATGAAAAACACATAATTTTAGAGTTAATGAAAAAACGTGATTATTCATGCTAACTGGGGGAAGTCATTTTCTTTTGTTTTTGTTGCGTCCAGTATTCTAGCTTGGGGCAAAGTGACGTCGTATTTGTGTTTTTGTCGTTAGCCAAACGTGGTTTGGGACGTCGATGGTATCGTCAAGATACCTAACTGCGTTATGCTTCCAACTCCATTCGGTTTGTTTTCTTGTGAACGGTTCGTGCAATCAACATCCGATTTGTTGTAGTCTGCTTGTCATTCATTTGTGAGGTTTTTCTTCACAGTTCATGAACATTTTCATTAACAATAAGCTTCAGACAAGTAAGTATCTCAATACAAAACTTTACAAACCCGTAAACCCCTTAATTTTGCCAAGTCATTTTTGTTCATTCCTTAAAATTACCGATATTGGGTCCATTTGACTTGTAGAAATTGAGTTGAAATGGAGGAAAATGAATTAACATTCGGAAAGGTATGCTACATCTGTATGCCTCTACTATAGTGAATATTATTTATAATCCATTCGTAACAAATGTAAATAATTTTGAGTGTATAAATTGTGTTAATTATGAATCAATTCACTTGAAAATTTATATTTTACAATCTATTCACTGGTATGAACGTAATGCCTATCTGTATTGACATCAACTTTTTGGTAAAATGCAGACTGGACCAGATCGCTTGATAAATTAAATTTATCCTTTAAAATAAATATGAAACAAAATTTTCGTCCAGTATACATATTTCAAAAACATATTTTTTTCCATATAGTGACCTTAAAAAGGGAAAATAACCAATCGCACATGACTGGTATGATACTTTTTGCAAACGCATGCGCCTGAACATAGTTGCACTCTTTCCTGTAGTGGAGGGTGCTTCACTTTTGTTTACTTGAATGGATTTGTTTTATGTCCACATTGTTGACTTTTTACATTAACTGACTGCAATTTATTTTGTTTCACGTATAGTAAGCGAAAAATGTAGAATAGTATTTCCGTAAATATCAAATTCGTGTTTTTGTCGTTAGGTGAACGCAGTTTGGGACGTGGATGGCATAATGATAATGATAATGATAAAATGTCGTCTGCACGTTTATAAATATTTATATAATTTGTAAATTCTATAGTATAAAAAAAGGCATTCCCTGTGAGAAGGACTATAAATAATGGGCAACTGCCAACCTTCGTACAATACATACCAAAAGGGAAATGTCGTTTAAATAATGCGGTAAAATAGAAAACAAAATTACTAAAATCAGTATAAAAAGCAACAAAAACATGGTTGGTCGACTTCACAAGCTAAAGATCATATTTAAGGGAAATAACTACCACTGTATTGGACCGACACCGGATATTGATACTATCAAGTTATTATAATCTTTCTACATATCTTGTCACCTCGATTGAACTATGATAATAAAATTGTTTTAAAGGATAACTTAAATTTATAACTGATAAAAAAGTAAATATATTATATCTATATTTAAGACTTTTTAGCAAACAAATACACCAACAGTTAATTCTGTTATAAATTTAAACGTTGTTCGAAATTGTAAAAAAGCAATTCGCCGTACATTCGCAAATTTTAATGAAAGAAATGCGTTATTATGCACAGTGTGTTCTTCAGTGTTAAAGTTATACGAACTGATTAATGGTAAGTGACCCCCAACAGTAAGTCACTAATAAAAGATAAACATAATTATTTTCTATACTTGTATAATATCCGTTGTCGGTCCCACGCAGTGAGTACGCAGTACTGTTATCTAAGGTTACTAAAGTTTGTTTGTTTTGTTTAACAACACCATTAGAGCACATTGATTATTAATCATCGCCTGTTGAATGTCAAACATTTGGTCATTTTGACGTGATCTGAGAGGATTAGTAGCAAGTAGCACCATCCCACACAGGATAGCACATACCACGGCCTTTGATATATCAGTCGTGGTGCCCTGGCTGGAACGAAAAATATCCCACTGGGCTATGTACCACCCCCGTTACATTGCACTCAAGAAGAAAGGGCTGGACATAGCCCAGTGGTAACGCGTTCGCTTGATGCGCGGTCGGTCTAGGGTCGATCCTCGTCGGTGCAATGGGCTATTTCTCATTCTAGCCAGTGTTCCACAACTGGTATAACAAAGGCTGTGGTATGTACTATCCTGTCTGCTAATCGAAAAGAGTAGCCCATGAAGTGGAGACAGCGGGTTTCCTCTCTTAACATATGTGTTGTCCTTAACCATATGTCTGACGCCATGTGTTGAATACGTCGTTAAATAAAACAGTTCCACAATCCTTCCAAGAAGAAAGTTCCGTATCAAAGTTCGAGATGCAATATTTACGGAGTAAAAACAGCAGCAGCTCTGATTGGTAGCAATAGACCTATATGTTATATTGATGAATTGTGCAAATACTATTAAAAAAAAGTATTATTAATTGCCAGTAAATATACACACTTTTATTTGCTATACTGTAGTTATGCAGTATACACAAGAGGTTGAAACCAGTGCAGGATACCCCCTCCAAAAAAAAAAAAAAAAAAAAAAAAAAAAAAAAATCATAATCATAATCATAATCATAAAAAATAAAAAAAATAAAAAATAAATAATGATAATAAATATATAAATAATAATATTAATAGTAATAATAATAGTAAATAAATAAATAAATGGAACTGTGTTTTTCAGCAAAAAATTAGGGTTGCCAATAAAAATATTCATCAAATCACTTAAATGAATAATCAGGTCAATATTAGCCTGCAATGAAGGAAGGAAATGTTTTATTTAACGATGCACTCAACACATTTTATTTACGGTTATATGGCGTCAGACATATGGTTAAGAACCACACAGATATTGAGAGAGGAAACCTGCTGTCACCACTTCATGGGCTGCTCTTTTCGATTAACAGCAAGGGATCTTTTATATGCACCATCCCACAGACAGGCCTTTGGTATGCCAGTCGTGGTGCACTGGTTGAAACGAGAAATAGCCCAATGGGCCCACCGATGGGGATCGATCCCAAAATGACCGCGAATCAAGCGAGAGCTTTAATACTTTAAATTGCTGTGTTAATTCGAAGCTCATGATGCAAGCCACTAAGTTCAAGTTTTTCCCACAATATCCATTTGACATCCAATAGCCGATGATTAATTGATCAATGCGCTCTAGTGGTGTCGTTAAACAAAACAAACTTTACTTTCCCACAATATGCAATGAACAAGAGAATGAATGAATACTCCTGCAACAGACTCAAAAGAACTAGCTCCTTTGTGCAGAGGAAATCACCCCTAAGGTAACATAAGGGTCAACTCCCAGATAAAATTCAATAAGTTAGTACTATTAGCTCCATTCCAACCTGGGAATCACAAATGAACAACATAACATCTGCACAATAGTAAAGCATTTCACCCCATGTATAAGAACACAGAGAACTATACAAGTAGGCCCTGACACACTAGCTATGATTGATGAACAGTACCCAGAGACATCATGGACGTAGGTATACACCGATGGATCTGCAACTAATGCTGTGAAAAATTAAGGGGCTGGGATATACATCAAGGACTCTACTGGATATCGGGAGGAGGCAGATTTTTATACAGGAAAACAATGCACAAACTATGCTGCAGAGGTCGAGGCTCTCATTCATGCTGCCAACATCATCAGCACCAGATGGAAAAAACTGCCAACAGGTTGTCTTCGTGGCAGATACCGATGCCATATAACCGTAAATAAAATGTGTCGATTGCGTCGTTAAATAAAACATTTCCTTCCTTCCTTCCTTCCTTCCTTCCTTCCTTCCTTCCTTCCTTCCTTCCTTCCTTCCTTGCAATGGATCCCTGCTCACTGTGGCATACCTGGATATGATAATGTACACAGAGTAGCAAAACTGAGTGCAGCTAAAGAACAGGATAATAACTTGGTAACATATATGCATGTTTGAAGAGATGAAAACACATATTAAATCTCTCGATAGATCTCATAAACTAACTGATGGTTATTTCCAGCTAACTCGACTAAGAACTGGACACAACAGGCTGAACCATGCGCGCCAGCATATGCATAAGAGGTTGGTACCCTCTTCCATGTGCTCCTGTGGACAAGCAGAACAGACGACCGAATATGTGTGCGAAAATCTACAGCAGCTAAGGGACACTGCCTGGACAACTACACCAATACTCCAGAAGAAGCTGTACGGTACCAAAAGTGATCTAGAGGACAGTGGCATTCATAGTTACAGTCGGTCTCAACGTGTAACCGTCAAGCGAACGAAAAGAAGAAGAAGAAAAATCCCTTGCTGCATTAGAAAACATGTAGGGGTTTTCCTTTGACTACGAGTCCGAATTACCAAATGTTTGACATCCAATAGCCGATTATTAATTAAACAATGTGCTATAATCGTGTTGTTAAACAAAGCAAACTTTAACTTTACATGCGGTGAAATAGGCTACAGACCTGTGATGTCAAGAGAAGGAGGTGAACAGATCCACTATGCGAACAAAAATAATGGTGTGTTTTTTCTTTCTTTTTGCTGCACAAGAATAGGACCTCCACAAGTACTCAAGGGTCAAACTCGACCCGGACCCGAGTACCCGACCATTACACTTACACTAGATGATAATGAAACTAAGGAATAAAATAAAATTGCAATAGCATCTTGATTCCAGCGCTGAACATAAACGCCAAATTATGCCATTATATTGCATTTAGAAATCGGTTGATACGTTCAGTATTGTGACGGACGGCCGACCAGATTAAAAAGAGAAATTAGCACATGATCATATAATTATTGTATAACTTGTATTGCTGATTAGTTACTGCTGAAATTAATGCGCTACATTGTTTCACTTGTACGGGTACTCAAGTCTTGTGAACGGACTCGGCCCGTGCCCGAGTACTCGAGTACTCGTGGAGACTCTACACAAGAATAGCTTACGAGTATTTGATGCGCATATGCATATTTAATACAGAATCATTTTAAAAATATTATACAGTATTAATCAATTTTAATTAGGCCCTATCGCTAATAAAAACTTTGAAAACAAATTGTTGCCTTTCCATGTCACAGTGAAATTTAGTAAATGGACATTTTCATCGTGTATTGTGAAAATGACGACGATAAATTGTCACGAAATCAACGAAAAAGGCAAATAACTTAGCTAAATGCGTTGGTAATTTGTTTTTCTCGCGCTTCGGAGATCGCAATATCCTGTGTACTAAGGTACACAGCGATACGAGCTTCGGAAGTTGTCGAGCACACTCGAACGGAGCATTATTCTGTAAAGTCGCACATGCGTAGAATATACTGTTGTTAACAAACATGAGTGCTATCAAGGCCGTTTGTGTTTTGCGTGGGGATGGAGAAACAAGTGGAACGATTACTTTCAAGCAAACGGTAACTGTTATGTTGTCGTACGTATATATCAAAATGACAACTGTAATTTTATTAATATTTTAAAAAGCATTTAGGTCATTGCACGAAGGCCTGTAGAGTCGTGCAGTTATTGGAGTCACGTGATCTAGCCCAAGCCAAGCCAGGTGGCTGGTCAAACGTACCCAACCAAAACGTACCCAATTTCGACCAAAACGTACCCATGCTAAAATTCACTAGGTTTTGGTTGGTACGTTTTGGCAGGCATGAGTTCGACCCATACCCCCTTTCAATAGTTAGGGTAGTTTTAGGGTTAGGGTAGTCATTAGAGCCCTTTGATATATCATATAGAGGTATAGTTCACCACGGTAAACATCTACGGTCCGTTTTTTAACATTTTGACATTTATTGGACCCGATGTTTACAACTTGAACAGCAAAAACAAGCGTGCAGTTTCCGCCCAGATTTCAGGCGGAATCGATACAACCATGGAATTAATTATTTCGTGGCGAAATATGAGATGTACCAATAAATATAAACACTTACTGTATAAAGAAAACTTCCCGAGTCACGTTTTACGCATAAATAGACAGTTTGTCCAAATAGTAATCCTGCATTAATCCAATTTTCAGTTACGAACAAAATCTCGAATATTCCCGCCGGCCATTGTGAGCATATTTAAAATGTGATTGAAAACTGTTGGTGGAATCGGATTATTTTTATTATTATTCGTCTCGGGTTCACGAGTTTATTCCACGATATTTAATGGAATATCACGTTTTATAATAATAAATAAATAAACTTAATTAATGAATAATATTGTTTAAAAATCAATTAATTGATAATAAATTAATAATAACAATTAAATTTAACTGAATAAAACTCCTAAAATAACTAATGACCAGTAATTATAGCTAAAAAAAAGAAATGAAATTAAAACAAAAAAGAAGAGAAAAAAAAGAAGAAAAAAACCTTTGAAACACATGTAAGCAATGGCCTGTAATAATAATATTTAAAAACAATTACTAAAGGAAATAATAATTTTGGAAAAAGTAAATAAATGAAGGCCTTAAAATAAGTAATGACCTGTACTAACAATCATTATTTTTTTAATAATAATAAAAAATAATAATACACCCCAAAACTTTAATGTGATAATATTATTAACAATGCTTATAATGCAACCCACACAAAGCACATATGTAGAAACAAAAATAACAAAATAAATAAATTTAATAATCAATTCCATTCAGTTCCGCAATATTTCTTTTTACGTAAAATGCTTGATACGAATAATTCTCGTTCCGCAAAATTTTCATTCCGCATTTTCGATGTGCCAGGATAAAAATAGTTTTCAAATGTTTAAATGTGTCATCTTCAAACATCTAATCCTGGAAAGGTTACCAAAGGTATTGTACTTAATATTTTTGTCTAAAATTTATTAAAATATGTTGTTGTACGTGTTGAGGCTCTTAAATAAAGCACATATGCCTGATTTTATTAAATCGTGATTGCAAATGGAAAATTCGATCCAATGGATAAACGTTACGGCACAGCAATAAACATCACAATAATAAATATCGTGCCGGAGACGTTTATCTTGATGAACTAATAGAGGTAGACCTATGGGTCAAACGCTTTCTGGCTTGCTTGATGTGTTTAGGATCGATCCCCGTTGCTGACCCCATTGGGCTATTTCTTTTTCCAGCCAGTGCTCCACAACTGTTGTAATAAAGGCATTGGTATGTTACTATGTACTATCCTGTCTGTGGGATATAAATTAATATCCCTTGCTGTGATGTGGTGACAGTAGGTTTCCTTTTTATATATCTGTGTGGTCTGTAACCACATTTCTGACGCCATATAACCAAAGAAAAAATGTATTGAGTGCGTCGTTAAAATATAACATTTCCTTCCTTCCTATAGATCTGATATAGGGAGACCAGTTTTGGTGAGCATAAGCATTCGGTTGTTAAGCATATCAGTATTTATAAACAGACCATTGTTACCCAAATAGCTAACTTTTTATTAGTATTTCTACTCTTGAAATGAGCACTAAACTGGCTGCTATGTAGCCTGCATGAGTACTCTTGACTGTAAGAGAGCTAGACGGACATTTGGATGTTTGATCAGACGCTCTCATTACAGTCAGAGACAAAGCTATGTAATTTTTTCGCAATTGCTACCCGCCAAAGAGTAGTCTAAGATTCTCGCTCTTAATACCCCAACAATCCTATGTTTGACATCAAATATCCTTGACATCGATAATTTTTGAGTTCCTTGATTAAAAAAAAATCCACATATTAATCACTAACTCTATATACACACACTATAGAAAGAATCCCGACAGCACCCACATTCAACTAAGCTTCGGGAAACTCTGACAGCAGTTTACTAAGGTCGCTGACCTATATCATGACTTATAGCGTCACACGATTGCCCATTCGTAGATTCCATCATCCAGGGGCCGTCTCGTACAAAAATCACCCCAAAATTTTTTGTTTGTATATATATATATATATGGTACACAAACTAGAATACGTTTGAGTGCCACAATGAAGTTTTCAGTATTCGACCAGATGACCCAGTATGCGACCACTTTCTGATTACTTGGAACTAATAAAACTAAACTTTGAAGGTATTTTATAGTAAATGCAACATATATCAAACAACTAAAGTCCGAACCAAACTACGATAAATTACTTTCCTACCTTTAATTACTGTTAGATTCCCCCAAAATTTTGTCCAGAAATTTTTTAATCATGACACCACTAGACTACTAGATCACACTGATCGGCTATTGGATGTCAAATATTTATTAATTCTGGAAGACCTTTAATAATAATATATTTGTTGACGAGCACACAAACTACATTTACATAATAGCAGTGTTCAGGGGCTCCAGAAGTCATTAGCCGATGTCATTGAAGATACATTGCTTGAAAGAGTAAGTAAATCTAAATTGTTTAGTTTAATGCGTGATGAATCTACAGATGTTTCTGTTCATCAGAACATGATTGTGTACAATAGATTTTTAGAAACTATTTGTGGCACATGTGTACCGCCCATACAGAGTTTTTAGGCATTGAGCAGTTGGATGTTGCTGATGCTGAAATTAAGACACAGATGTAGATGGTCTAGTGGGGGTTTCAACAGACAGGAGTACAATCTGGGGTAGTGGCTAGGCTTAGAGAAGTAAAGCCAAGTGTTAGCTACTCACTGCATTTCTCAGAGATTAGCTTTAGGTTGTGATGCAGCAGCTGATGAAGTATCTTGTTAAGTTTCAGGAAGTTTTTAATTCTATGTTTAAATATTTTGATAAATCCCCCCAAAACATGGCAAAGTTGGAAACTACATGTATTCAGGAAATAGTTAAAAGCAACCAGGGAACTAGACTGAAACAGGTCTTTCATACTAGGTGGCTTAGTTTCAAATGGAGTGTGCAAGCTGTTGTAGATAACTATAGCAGTATAGTCAGTGTATTTATGGGACACCAGAGTGCAAAGGCCCCGTCAATGCACAAACCTATTACAACTTACAAATTGCTGTATGTTTGACATTTCTTTGCAGACATTCTGTCACACCTGGCTATACTGTGCAAGTACTTCCAAAGATCAGAACTCAATTTTACAAAAGTAAATCCACTGTTGCACTACACAGTGCAGATAATAGAAAAGTTGGCAGGCAGTAAGTCAGGTCCAAATATGTCAAACTTTCTTTCTACAGTATGTACGGTCCTATTTCTCCAGTCACCAACAATCTTGGATTAGTCTACCTTGAGTTAAATGGACACCAAATCAGGGATGAGATAAACCACAGGAAGGATGCAGAATCAGCATGTCAGCAGTTTTGGGGTAATTTAATTGGGAATCTAAAGGACTGATTTACATATAAAGGGGGTTTCTGTGGTGTTGTCGGCTCTAACCAAGCTATTTGAACCATCGCGCATTGTTGATAAGGACGAGCCGTTAGATGACTACACCACAGAAGTTTCCAAATATTTGGACAGGTGTGGGGATGGGCCAGTAAGCGTGGCAAACAGTGAGATAGAGAGTTTCTTGGCATTTGCAAAAATACAAATAAATGAAAATAAAACGTTTCAGTCTGTACAATAAACACTGCAGTTGTCAATAAAAAACAGGGCTACATATCCTACAATATGTAAGGCTGCCCAGAGGCTGACAGTAGTACCAGTGTCCACAGTGGACTGTGAGAGAGGTTTAAGCTGCCAAAACATAACAAAAACAGCCTCTCTACTCATACTCTGGAACATCAGACAGACAGACAGACAGACAAAACATTAAAAAAGCAATTCAACTACAACATGGCATTTGATAAAATGAGTGGACAAAATAAGAAGCATAATTCTAATGTAGAAGTATTAATGGATAATTAAACAGAGAAAGTAACTTATAACAATAAAATGAACAGTAATGACTGAACTAGTGCTGGTGTTTTAGTTTGTGCTATTAATGTACAATGTATATTGTTTAGATTTTGTGTTTACAGAGTGTGTATTTGTTATTTATCTATGTAGTTATAACTTATATGTATATGATCGAGTAAAATGGACCTTAAAACAATTGACTGATAGTGCTTGATTTTATTCAATAATAATAAACTTGTATGTTTGATATACGTGTGTGTGTGTTGCTTATACTTTTTCGATACAATACATGAAATGCAAAGTCCCATTTTAAAATATTTCAAATCCATAATAGTGGGATTTATCTTTTTTTATTTTTATCAGGCCCCTAGGAATGACTGGGAGTGAATTGGGGGGGGGGGGGGGGGGGGGGGGGGGGGGGGGACGGATCGGGTTGAGAAATAAACCTGCCATATAACATATCTTCAGATATTCCCCACCTGGCAACAGCAAAAATAACAGGCATTCGATCTTTTGTGCATTTTTATCTGCTGCTAAACAAAACAATTTTTCATTAATATGGGGAATAATTCCTACAACTTTTAGATTTTGTTGGACACAGAGTTACTCCTCTTGGTTCACTGTATGAAAAGTTGTTTGTTTAATGACACCACTATAGCACACTGATTAATTAATCATCGGCTATTGGATGTCAAACATTTGGTAATTCTGACAGCAGTCATCAGAGGAAACCTGCTACATTTTTCCATTAGCGTGAACTGCGCATGCTTCAGTAAACTAGTCTGGGAGTGTCAGTCCTCTTTGTGGTGATGCAAGAGGAATGGAATAAATTGGTGATGCAATAGGGAGGAAATTTCTAGTAAAGGATTTCACTGGGAGTGGCTATTCTCCTATATACAAGTCACTAGATAGCGATACATGGAATCATCCACTATTTTGCCAAATGCTCATTCGACTCATCATTGTGCAGAAATACAGCCCTGATCATGGTTTTGTTGTTCAGATTACATTGGATTTTCCATCACTTGCCTTAAAACATGTATCAGAAAAGATTTAATCAAATATGTAGTTTGATGGTAATTTGTAAAGAATTTTCTTTTTAAATTACATTAAATTAATGTTTTTGTATGAATTTTATCTTTATTCATTATGAAGTTACATGCCAGTTAATTGGTTCTCTTTTGACGCAAATGGATAAGTCTCAAAATTACAATTTTTTGCCTCAGTAAAATGTAATGGTGTGTGTGTGTGTGTGTGTGTGTATTTAATTTGGATATTGCAAATGCTACAGCAGTAGGTTACTAATAAAATAAATATTGAAAGAAAAATAAATCTGTGAAAAAAATATATGATGTACTTTTTTATATCACAAAGCATAAAGTGTACTTATTGTTTATTATAGTATTAGTAATATTTGGACATGTCATCATGTAAGTCTTGGTGTCATGACTTTAGATCTGATCTGTTCTTAATTCATGTTCTATGTCTTCTGCCGCCAAATGATAATCTGTAGTTCAAGCCAGCAGTGTCAGTGTTTTGTCACATTCGATTCAGTTTCAGTGCACTTATTTTTTAATTGGCACTATACACGCCAGACCCTAAAATTGAAGGTCGCCCAATCTTTGTCAAATTCTTAGTCACCCTTAGCCAATGGCGACTGCTAATTTTCACCCTGCCTAAGTAAGTGACATAATTAATCTGACGTCATGATGAGTGTGTTATACCTTAGCAGTTATTCTAGAATTTTTTTTAAAGTTCACTTGCCATTGGGCCAGTGGGTTTGAAAAGTCACTGACCATGGTGAAAAATTCACTTGCCCAATTTTAAAATTGACAAAACAATTTGATGATTGGTAAACTAAAATAGCCTTGGCTACATTCAGTTTTAAGTCAATGTAGGGTCCCTAAAAAGTTATTATCAATCTACAGAACAATTAAGATCAGTGTACCATACATGTATGTTTGAAGATTCACTCTTTCCTGAATTAAATTACGTATTCACGTCTTTGTCGAGAACAATTTCTTTCTTTCTTTAAATGAGGCCAGTAAATTTTGTGGTTGGACCAATTTTACAGATTTACTGGTCCCCTGTCCAGTGGCTGAAAATCCTTAATGTCAAGTTTCAACTCCTATATGTGTTATTTTTTAGAATGCCGATGGTCCAGTAACTGTTGAAGGAAGTATTTCTGGTTTGAAACCCGGAAAACATGGATTTCACGTTCATGAGTTTGGTGATAACACAAATGGTAAGTGACCAGCTACATCCCATGAATACATACATGTAGTACAGTGTTATTTTGTCAAAGCACAATTGCCTTCATAGTCTAGTGCAAGTTGATTTTATATATAATTTGTAATTTAATATGCATGTAATATACATGTATTTTGAACTATGTTACATGTATGGTTATTATATACAGTACACAAAAAAAAAAAACCCTTTAAAAAACAACAAAACAAAACGGGTGTTGGGTGAAGAGGAATGTACAGTTACATGTATATGATCCTTGTCTCTCAGTGATGCTGCCACTGTTCCCACCAGACAGAATCTGCTTCAGGCTAAAACGTTCAGACCATTACTTTATAATATTACTGTTTGTACAACACTGGATCATTTGGCAGATGGGTAACATGACCTCTTAAAAGAAAGGTGGTTGGTTGATTGAGGTGGCTGCTAAAGCAGGTTTGATTGTGTAACCTTTTAAGCTTAAAACAAATTATGTACCAAATTGAAGGTTGCTTGAAAATTAAATGGAAACATTTACAACGTGTGTAAATCCTGTCTGTCATGTTTTTATATTTTAGGTTGTACCAGTGCAGGTGGTCATTTCAATCCATTTGGTAAAGATCATGGGGCACCTGAAGATGAAAAGAGGTAAACCATGTTATTCCCCCACACGGCATTATTTCATGCATTGACAATTTGGAATTAATATTTGAATATACTGAGTAGGATTGAAGACAATAGACCTATCTCACATTCCATCTGCACACAAAGAGTAACGCCCTTTGCCAAATTTAACTGCATCATGGGAGATCTAACACTGTGGCATAACTATGACAGTTTCTTATGCGATGTGACTACATTCATTGGAGATGTGAACCTCTGGCAAAAATTTAGAAATGCACATTTCATATTAGATGGCTTAATGGCCATGAAAGTTGACATCGGAATGGTTTAATAGGTGGCTTAGAGCCATTTCTTTAAAGATTACAGTGTTCTCACTGCTCCATTTAAGCGGGGTGGGTTGCCGTGCTATTGCATTTTGGCGCCCATCTTTCATGTTTTACAGCCCCCTTTCATGTTCTGTCAGCACATCCCCACTCCATCTTTATTCTTCGTCTGATATTTTGTCTTCAGTTGCAGATTTAATTGGTCATAAGTCATGATTTTCACTTACTGCCATTTGTTTATTCAGCAATTCCTAATAAAATATTACACACACTTCATTTTATTAGGAATATCACCACTTATAAAAACAACGGAAATGGTAGTGGTCATCATTAAAATTGTTTATCTTGCGTGCCAAATAATATATACACTGCCTTTACAAAAACCAAACTATTTTTATCAGCTAGCAATATCAATGCGATTGATTCATTCAAAGAAGATAGAAATAAAAAGAACAGAAAAGCATTATTCCACTTTAAGATTTCACTTTTTAAAAATCTTTATTATTTTTCAGATATTGTGAAATCATTATTAAAATAATAATATTAAAACTTTGATTGGTTCACCAAAATGAATGCCCGTGAATGTCAGACCAACAATATCTCCGGTTTTGACAACTACATAATAGATGCATCAGTTTGACTTATAAGCAGAAATTAAAGATGTCCACCATGAACCAACTGAAATAGGAAATACAGCATTTGAGTTTTAGGCTTTTAATTGGGATACATTCATGATATTACTTTCTTATTAGTGGCTGTTTCTGTTTCCTCTGATGAGATTGATACATGATTGGTCTGCAATGTTTTAAGCTGTTACATTTATATACAATTAGTACAAACGTAGAAATAACCAATACATTGAAGACTCAGGATTAACATATGCTTTTTCCCCCTTTTTTTGACTAATTTACCCAATCCTGTGTTTTGTGGGATGGGGATTGCTTTTATTTTTGTTCCATAGAATGTTACTGTTACAGCTATATTTTCTCTGTTACATTTGACACAAAATTGGAATCCAACCTAGCATAATGTTGTGAATGGAACTATCTAGTAATGGAAATATTTAGATTTTAAAGAATAAGTACTTAATACAAATATCAGCTAGCAACATTTTTTTTTATTAATTCAGCATCCTCATATAATTTAAAATCGACTGACTACTCAGGTGATGTTATAATGCTTCTTTTAAGAAAATTTAACTAGTCAGGTATGAGGTACATGTACATGTAGAGTACACGACATATTTTTGCTAAAACAAAATTGCATATTAAATGGTTTACAAACATTGGCTTCTTTGAACTTTTTATTCACGTTTATTTTATAATACTTTTGAAGTGTTAGATACATGTAGCTGTTTGTTATTTTCAAATGTTTAATGAAGTTAGCAGCTGAATACAGGAGCAAAAGATTAAAATGTTAGTGTTCCCTAATGCTAGCTTAGACTATCAACTGTCACAACAAAGTCGGCCAACTCGACAGTTGTGTTGTAATTTTCCCAGCTCACGACTTATGATGGGAGCGCTCAAATTAACAACTAATTGGTCAGCAATCAACCGCGATCATGATCCACTGTAAACATGTTTATACCAACCATATTTACATACATATGTACACACATTTGTGCGTGCACACACACACTCCCACTCCCTCCCTCTACACATGCATGCCATATTAATACCGTAATTAAAAACAATAGGATAAAAATTCTATTCTAACATATTTTGATAAAAGTTATTTATATTAATTACTAATTTATGCAGAAGTACCCAATTAGTTACATATTTATTTCCAATTATGGTTCAAGCACGCTGTCCAAGCCATATACAAACTGCCTGTGAAAAACTAACGTTATTTAATTTTATTATTACATGAATAAAACCAGTTTGTATTGTAAAGGCTACCATTTGTGTTGAGCAGCAAGGAGTCTTTTATATATGAGTATAGTCACCTGTTTTAAGTGCCTATTTTACTGCTCCCCCCCCCCCCCCAATCATCTTTTTCATTCAATGGCTGCCCACATTATATATAATAGACGTCACATGTTGACCGTTTTATTAATTAAATATACCAATATACTTGTTGATTTTTAGCAGTAACGTGCATTAAATATCTTTGAATAGACATATCAATCCAAAAGCCTTGCCCAGTCACACCTTTAAAAGGTTTTTTTAACAGATGGTAGAAATTACCTCTATGTTTGTAATGTGTTGTTGGCCCATCACTGAAAACATGAAGTTTCCTCACAGCTGGATACTCCTATTTTATTGTTTTCAAGACTGGCTCCAAATGTCTGTCATTGGAGTGGCATCGCTTGAGGTGCTTGTGTCACAGGATCGAACCACTTCGGTGGATCCATTCACCTGATTGGTTTTCTTCTCGTTCCAACCAGTGCACCACAACTGGTCACAGACCGTGTTATGTGCTTTACTGTCTGTAGGAAAGTGCATATAAAACATCCCTCGCTGCATTAGGAGAATTGTAACATGTTTCCCCTGTTGACTACATGTCAGAATTAAAAAATGTTTGACATCTAATAGCTGATGATTAATTAATCAATGTGCTCTAGTGGTGTCATTAAACAAGAACAAAAACAAACTTTCTTTTTACCTGTTTTCATTCTACTGACAATATCTTTGTAAAAGAACTCTCTGCATTGCAGCCATAGAATTGATATTATAGTTCTTTTGCATTTAAGATAATTTAAAATGGAACATGTAGTTAATAACTAAACTTGACTTTTAGCTAGTTCCAGATTGTTGTATTTTTTTATATTGCCAGACACACATGTTTGATCATTTTATTTTTGGTGTGTGCCGATTCCTTTTCTTTAAAATCGTCTAATGTAGAGAAGTGAAAATTAAAAGTTTTTGGCAATTAGACTATCTTTCTTGGTGTTTGACTTCCAGGGGCCCTATTTTCAAAGCCATCTTAGCGCTACGAAATCGTAAAACCGTCGTAGGTTGTGACGTCACTACAGCGCACGCCATAGTGACGTCATAGCTTACGATGATTTCACGATTTCGTAGGCTAAGATAGCTTCGAAAATATGGGCCCTGGTTATGAATAACTGATTTTTTCCTAGTTTTGGGGAGTCCTTAAGTTACTTTTGTTAGCTATGAGTCTGCCAGATCGAGTCTCCGTTATTAGTCTATAGTACCTTTTCTTTTACATTTGAGCTGTTTGTGTTTTCAGTGATAGTGCCTGCTTCAGTTTCTTCTTTTTACGATAGTATTTCAATGGTCGCGCCTTACCCTTTGATGACCTGAACCTTTCTTAATAAAAAATAAAAGCCAATGATTCAAAACATTTCTGGTGACCTCAGATCACAATACATTCATGAGCAACCAGTTGTACTAAACACGCCACAACAGTAAGTACTAGACAGGTGGTTATCAAAATGAACACCCTTAGATGGATATTACTCATGGAAGTGTTCATTCACTACACAGAGGGAAATTGCATCACACTGCACCATTTCAACACTATGTTTCACTACACAGAGTAGAATTACAACACAATTGTCCACTTCAACACTATTACAACACAATTGTCCACTTCAACACTATGTTTCACTACACAGAGTGGAATTACAACACAATTTTCCACTTCATCATTATGTTTCACTACACAGAGTGGAATTACAACACAGTTGTCCACTTCATCACTGTTTCAATACACAGAGTGGAATTACAACACAATTGTCCACTTCATCACTGTTTCAATACACAGAGTGGAATTACAACACAATTGTCCACTTCATCACTATGTTTCACTACACAGAGTGGAATTACAACACAATTGTCCACTTCATCGCTATGTTTCACTACACAGTGGAATTACAACACAATTGTCCACTTCATCGCTATGTTTCACTACACAAAGTGGAATTACAACACAATTGTCCACTTCATCACTATGTTTCACTACACAGAGTGGAATTACAACACAATTGTCCACTTCATCACTATGTTTCACTACACAGAGTGGAATTACAACACATTTGACCACTTCATCACTATGTTTCACTACACAGAGTGGAATTACAACACAATTGACCACTTCATCACTATGTTTCACTGCACAGAGTGGAATTACATCTCTCCACTACTTTAACTTTCCACCACTTCAACACTCTTTCACTGCAAAGTTATGTTTTACAATCATTTCTCTTAATAGGTTAGGCGTAGAACATTTTGGTTGCCTCACATATATCACTCTACATTACTTCAACTAGGGATAGGACAATGGATTTTTTTAATTTTCAATTTTATTTTCAATATTTGGTCCATGGTTCTATTTGTTCATGATACATTCCACAAGTACACAAGCTATCTCACATTCATCATAATAAACTATTTTAGGAAGAAATTTAATTTTTAATGGTCACTTGTAAAATAATTTATAACTAAAGGACAAAACTTTCCTGACTAGAAAACAAATACATGTAATCATTTTACCATACTATGATAGCACTGCCTTACTGCATCATCAGAATTCCCAGCAGAATGCAAGCAACAAATATGCTGGTGTGCTGTTTTAAAACAAAAATAAAAATAAACCTTGGTGCACAAATTGACAAATGGTGCAGAGAACCATTGGCCAAAAATGGCGAATATCATGAACCATGGTTAATCGTCCTTCTCCTAGCTTCAACACTACTCTCAACAACTTCAACACTATTTTACATTACACATGGTGAAATTGCATCACTGTCCATTACTTTAACACTCTGAAATTGCAATTTATTCAATCTTCTTGAGGTTGCTTGCTTCAACTCAAGCATGTGGAGAACCCTATATAGAAAATGTTTGAAACCTATGAAAGCAATTTTAAATGTAACTCCTGGTGTAATCCTTCTTGATCATTTGTCATTGGGCTATTTCTCTTTCCAGCCAGTGCTCCACAACTGGTGTAACAAAGGCTGTGGTATGTACTATCCTGTCTGTAGGATTGTGCATATAAACGATCCCTGGCTGCTAATCGTAAATAGTAGCCCATGAAGTAACGACAGCTGGTTTCCTCTCTCATACCTGTGTGGTCATTAACCATATGTCCGATGCCATATAACCGTAAATAAAATGTGTTGAGTGCATCATTAAATAAAATATTTCCTTTCTTCCTTGATCATTTGTTTTTGCCATTCGATTTATATTTAACTGAAGCTAAAGGACTGTACAGTGTGTGTAAGATTTTTTTTTATTGTGATGATGATTCTAGATTAAGTTAATTGTATTTCATTGATAGGCATGTTGGAGACCTTGGCAATGCAGTAGCAGAGGAGAATGGAGTGGCAGAGATTAACAGGACTGACAAGTTAATTAGTCTGACAGGGGCCAACTCCATCATAGGCAGAACAATTGTGGTGAGTATCAAGTTAATTAGTCTGACAGGGGCCAACTCCATCATAGGCAGAACAGTTGTGGTGAGTAACAAGTTAATTAGTCTGACAGGGGCCAACTCCATCATAGGCAGAACAGTTGTGGTGAGTAACAAGTAGTCTGACAGGGGCCAACTCCATCATAGGTAGAACAGTTGTGGTGAGTATCAAGTTAATTAGTCTGACAGGGGCCAACTCCATCATAGGCAGAACAGTTGTGGTGAGTAACGGCCAACTCCATCATAGGCAGAGCAGTTGTGGTCAGTAACGAGTTCATTAGTCTGACAGGGGCCAACTCCATTATAGGCAGAGCAGTTGTGGTGAGTAACAAGTTAATTAGTCTGACAGGGGCCAACTCCATCATAGGCAGAACAGTTGTGGTGAGTAACAAGCTAATTAGTCTGACAGGGGCCAACTCCATCATAGGCAGAACAGTTGTGGTGAGTAACAAGCTAATTAGTCTGACAGGGGCCAACTCCATCATAGGCAGAACAGTTGTCAGTAAAAAGGTTTGGTGCAGTAAACATGATGTACATGTGGTGACATCATTTTCTAGGTTCACAAAACAGTGTGCAGGTTTTAATTAAATTAATGTAGCATCAACAATGACAATGATCAAAATGACGACAAAGGAGGCCTGAAAGAATACCTTTTTTTTTTCTTCTTTTTTCATCTTAACCTGACCTCTTTATCTATTTGCATTTCCCCCTTCTTCGCTGATCTGCTCCGAACGTCCCAACAGCCAATCATTGGCTAACTCTTCCATTTTACCCAGGGTACCATATTTCCGGTCATGTGGTTACGACTTTCTTCTGTTTAACGGTTTGGACATCATCTGTTATGCTCTGCATAATCCTAGTCATCCCAATTTATTAATGGATTAAGCTCATTTATTAGACCAGTAGACCAGTTTTGTCCCACGTATAGTTTTCTGGATGGGTTTTTTCCACAATGCATCGAAATACTGAGCTGGAATTTTGTGTATAGCTTTATATATCCTAATACAGATCAAGTTTAACCTTCATGATGATTTACCCATTTTTGACATAATTATTGCCCTTGAAAGTACATGTAGGAGATACCAAAATTAGTTTTCCCGACTTTTTCCCCCAATGCTACAAGATATTGAGATGGAATTTTGTGTATGGCTTTATCATATGATACACTATTATAGATCAAGTTTGACTTTCATGATGATTTACTCAGTTTTTACAGAATTACGTGTACATGTATGGCCTTTGAACTTAGGAGATACAGAAATTTGTTTTCTGGATTTTCTGAATTTTAAGTGTTGTTTTTCACTTTAAAATTTCTAGTGAGATGTCTCTGCAGCCATTTTAGCATAATGGTGCCGGTTTTGGTTTACCTTTGGAAGGTCTTGTACTTTCCATCTGTTGATTTACAGTTAAAGAATGTCTTCTACTTCGTCATTTATAACCTTGGTTTAGATTTCTAAATCTACGAAAATGTGTGTTAAATGTAAGCACTTTGCATCAGCATGACTTTTGCCCCCGTATTCAAAGGAACAATGATGTGATGAGTCCCGTGAACTTTCTTGGGATGAGTTCTTGGCATACAAGAAATTGCTGGACTTTCCATCATCTCCACCATCTTGGTCGGCCTTGGCTTCAGTTACAGAAGAGGCTTTAAAGGTCCTGATGACATTGGTGATGGAGTCGCAACTTTTGCCTTCATTGGCAGTTGCTGTCAGGACCCCTACGGCACCATTGGAATTTGCTTCTGGGTCGTCGGGTTCTTTACCAGACCCGGCAATGACTGGAAACCATGTGGTAATCCTATGACATTGCGTGATTGTCTTGCATTTGTATACAATGTCTTTCCATTGTGACCAAGGCCACCAGCTACTTCTAGGAAAGGATCGCAATTGTGTGTACGGTATGTAAGTCGGATTATTCTGATGATGTGGTGGTTAAAGGAAACATGTCACGTAAACCATATTTGGCACCAACCATGTACAATTAATTATAAATTGAATCACCTAAAAAAAAAAAATATAAAAAATTAATTACTTAAAATATCTCCATAAAAGAACCCCAGATACGAGCTCTTAGCGGAAATTGCCGATCTTTAATGAGCAGGGCAATCACGAGGTCCGTGACGTCAGAGACGCGTCGCTTGATCTGAAGCCTTACACTTAAAAGCATTAGTCCGTACCACTCATAAAGAATCTAAGACTTGCACAGCTTACCAAAACAATGAGTGTTCGTTCGCAAAACGTTTTGCCGTATCAATATGAGCTGTTAGTAAATGAAGAAAGACACACATTTACTTACAACAGTGATACTGATGAAAAAACGGATAGCGAGTCGGAGGGTGGAGAAACTGATGGTGCCAGACCAGACCGGTCGACCAATTTACAGCCCGGAGCCCGAAAGTAACCCGGAGACAAAACCAAAACTCGGATGCTAATGCCGAGGTGTATACTGTTCATATTTAGCATAAAGATACACCTCGATATGATGTATTTAAATATGTAAAAAATATAAATGTAGGACAAACATTTTTTGGTGGGTTTTTTTTTTAGAAAATATCGCATTTTTTATGTTCGGGCTGTACATAATGAAATCTGTATGCACAGTGTAAACAAACGCTCTAATTTACGACAAGGCGCTTCACTTTCATTAACCTGGCTTGTAAAACAACATAAATGACTTGAGAGTATAATCAACTTTTAAACTAAATATATTTCTATTTGCGTCAATAGAACGAAATGGGGTTATAGTATTTTTCTCTCATAAAAAAGTAGCATATTATTAGGCCTATTGGTAGGGTGCGTTAGAGTAAAAAACGACCACTCACGATACCCAAGTGATAATTTTCTTTTCTTTGGTACTACGTAATTGGTCAGTTTTGTAATTTTAGATGGGAAAGTCTACTTAATCAAGGGTTTTACAGCATTATTTACAGTAATGAAGCAGGGCGGCTGATAATGTCCATTAACATTGTACTATAGTCGCGATAGGTTACGCCACAATACCCTGTGATCTTAAAAAACTGGCACGTATTTTGTACGTATGTCTAGACCGTGGTAATCACTTACCTGGTCGATACCCTGCAATATACACCTGCCAATCAGGAATCACATGGGCAGGCCACGGAAAGAAAGGACCAATTAACTAAAACAACACTCCGATTCTCAAGTCAGCCCGTGGATGAAACATAATAGTTATTTCGACACCGACAGTAGTGGTTTATTTTGTATTGAACTTCGTGTTGCTTTGGGGCTTCGGGCGATGAGGAACGTTTTTGTGACGTATTCCGCCCGAAGATTAAAAACATTATTTAAAATTATTATTGTTTTCTACACGTTTTTAAAAACATATTTAAATACATCGTACTGAGATGTATCCACATGCCAAATCCCATGTTTGTATATGCCATATTTAATTACTTGTTGACGTTTCCTTCTTCGGACGGTGAATACAGATTTTGTTATGTAGGCCTACAGCCCTAACATGAAAAATCTTCTTTTTTTTCCAAAAAAATAAATAAATAAAACATTCTACATTTTTGTTTTTAACATATATAAATACATCATGCTGAGGTGTATCTTTGTGCCAAATATGTACAATGTACACCTCGGCATTCGCAACCGAGTACTGTTTTTGTTTCCGGTAACGTTCGGGCTCCGGGCTGTAAATAGGCTGACACCAAAGTACTATGCGGTGTTGGTGTCCAATCTTTTCTTTTGCGATAAAATACACGCGTCTTTCTTCGGATACAATCCTTTGGAAAACCATAAAAAGACAATCCCGATCGTTTAAAACTGTTTATTTTTACACCCAAAGGCCGCGCAGTACGGCACTGTTGGACTGAAAAGATCGTAAGCCCCTTACTCCATATATAAACAGTTAACAACAATGGAAGAGTACAGCGGCTCTGACGTCACTTCCCTTTTTTTCCGAACGCTCACGAAGAAATATGCATAAATCGTACTTTGATACTGATTAGCGTAATTTCTTCATTTTAAGTTAACTACACGTATTTTATTGTTATAAAGTTATTTGTATATTATTTTTATATCATTTTTCTTTTAAAATGAGCTATAATATGGTCTCGTGTCATGTTTCCTTTAAGAGTTTATCCACTGGGGAGCTTTTTGCTCACTTACTGTCAGATATGGATGATGAATTTAAGCATGATTGGCATTGTCGGGATTAGCCCTTTGTGGAATTCCATCATCTAACCCGATTTTCAACGTGGGTTTTAAGGACACTGCGCCGGTCGTGTATTCCGAGTTACTGTCAAAGTCATCAGTGCAAGTCAAATTGCCTGAAAAGATGGTTTGTTCTTTGGACACAACAATGATGTATTCATTGTATGTTTTGTCCTACTTAGATGTCTTTTTGGTGGCAGCATCCACTCGGGTTAAGGATCCCAAGATGGCGGGTGTGCTTGAAACCTGTGGTAAGATGTTATGTCATTTTACTATGTCCTGCTCTTCTGTTTTGGCTCAGCTTTTACAAGGTAGAATGTTGTTCCTTCTGGCTGTGTCGGCATTGGATTCGGTCCATCGGGTGTGGCTGTTGGTGCAACCATGGAGTTCTTCTCGGTTGTTTGCAGGACAGATTTTTTTCTGTTATAGAGAGCCATGACAAGGGCTTTCAATGTTGGCAACTACGAAGGTGTTACAAGTTATATCTTCCATGGAGAGTTTGAAAAGGAAGTCGTTCTCTCCATTGGCGTATCTGTATTTGGTGTGTCACGATACATATCCTACCTGGATCAATATGCATTTATACTGTTTAAACATTTGTGTGTCAACACTCATTTGATCAGAATATAGGTGATGTAGTTGTAATTTAATAAGATTTTGTTGAGAAAGAAGTACCATTCTTGACTTTCTTGGCATGTGGTAACCTTCTGGTAACCTGAACGGCCGTTTTCGACTTACTTCAATCCCTGATTAACCACTAGTATTCCCAGTATATTAACATACATGTACATAAATTTTAGTTGTATAGGATAAATATGAATTTAAAATGTTTGGATATTGTTTTTTAATCGTATCTGCTATCACTTTGCTTTAAACAGTCATTATAATAGGCTAATACAAACAGTGGTTGCAAGATAAAAATAGATATTGAATAAATTTAGAATAGTTTTATTCAGTTGTTGGTAATGGAAATCATTAAACTATCCATTAATACATTCATGCATCCCGCTAAATCGTTAATTTCTACTGGTATATTGAAATTTTATTGATGTTCTTTTTGTAGGTTCATGCCGATATAGATGATCTTGGTAAAGGAGGTCATGAGCTAAGCAAGACTACAGGCAATGCTGGAGCCCGACTGGCTTGTGGTGTCATTGGCATTACAAAGTAAACACAAACCTTATCCCAGTCCCTTGATGGTAGCATCGTGCTGGGCTGCATGTGCGCACTGGTGATTGACTACGTGTGTTGGAGAGGCAGTATTCCTGGAAACCCGGGTCTCTTACATTGTTGTATGTTGTTTGTTAGTACTCGGTATGTACAGTACTCAATAAGTAATCAAGGGGGTTATCCTATTTAAATCATGAAGCTTTTTGTTATTTTCTAAACAGAATTTGTGTTGAAATCTGTGTCTTTTTTTTTTCTTTTTTTTTGTGATGAATGTAAGAATAATTTGTAAATGGTTCCATGTTTGTTTTCTCTTTACTAGGAAAGATCTTCCCATTCAAGCACAAATATTATTTGTGTGGATGAACTATTTCTCGTACTTCGTACATGAATAGTGGAAACTACATAGATTTGTTTATTTCATTATTGTTCAGTTATTTACTTCCTGTCAATTTCATTCAATGTATGATCATGTTGTCTTATGCCTTGGAAATTACCGTTTTAACTATTTCACACATGCACATGTATGTTAAAGAATCATGAAAAAAATTCCTTTATTCTGAGTTAATATAGTTGCAGGTTTGTTAGTTCGACTTGATGCTGGCATTGTGAAAGCAATTTCAACTTCAGCTGCTTTGTGTGACTTTTTGTCTGCTAAATACAAGCGAACTAATTTAGGACTCTAGTTCAAAGATTTTGTAGGGATTTATCTTCTTTATCATTTTTTTTTTCAAATCCTGGATGGTAACAGTTATTCAAAGACAGTAAACTCTCTATATCTGGTGGTTTGAGATGTCGTTACATTTGAGATAATTAAACAGGTATTTTGTGGAGAAAAAAACGTGTGTATTTTGGAATAGGGGGATTTCAAATCAATTTGTTTCATCCAGTATTATTTGGTTGCAAGAAAATCAGTTTAATAATGAATATTATTGCAGAATTTTAAGTGCTAGTAGTGCTACTGAGGGTGGGGTTTTTTTTAGCTCCGCTATGACGTTTGTCATCTCCTAGAGTTTTGATTGGATAATTATTTTGATCCTCTAGTTACTCCTCTGTTACACACTTAATCCCAAACGGTGTCAGCCTCTTTTGACAATACACACTTTCAGAGGCCATCACTTTCAAGCAGATTAAACTACTAGTATTAATACTTGGCAATATCGGTTATAACAACTAATTACTCCTAAGTTGTAACAATATAAAGTGTTTGTGTTTTAAGTTAAAAGAAACAAATTAATGCATTCCAAATTTTGTCAGATAATTGGTTTATAATGATCAGACGAAAATAATAGAACTAAAATATGCTTGTCTATTGGGTTTCAAATAATTTTATTTGAAATTTCAACTTCAAGAAATGTATACAAAATATATGTTATTTGGGACTATATACGTGATTTGAGATGAGTGTATTTTTATAGATTATCTCGGGACACACTTCTTCCTTCAACATTTGACAAAATAGAGTTTGACATAGAGAATTTACTGTACTTAGAATATTTTTCTTATGTTTAAAAAAAGAAAGTATTTTAAAGGTATGTATGCTGAATAAAGATTGTGTAAAAGAACATTTTGTTGGTTATAGTGACTGCTCAAATGACTTTGTACCTGATTAATCTGGTGTTTCAATGGTCGAAATACTGCAGTCCTGACCAGTTTCAGCTGGTCAAAATCAATAGAGGCCGGGAAATTTTACATGGTGGCTGACTCCGTTGAATGTCTTAGATGGACTCTTTTTGCTTAACACCTGTTTATAAACGCACGCAGTCCAGTGATCTGATTTTTGGTCTTTATCTTATTTTTTGCTACTTTTTCTTCAAAATACCTATTTCTTTTCAACTTAACCTGACCTGAACAATGGCATATTCTCTATGTAAGTAGATTGGTCCCAACATCTGACATTTTGGTTTTACCAGCTGGTAGACGAAATTCCGGTACAGGTAAGAGACGGACACATTCCGGGGGTGACCAATGTGTTGGCGGACAACCCACAGTGGATGCTTGACCCACAAGCATTTCACTGGGTTTGTCGTCAATTGTGAACGCCGATTTCGTGCCTGTTTGCGACAAGGTTCAGTCGTCAGTTAGATCTATTTGTGTCTTGGTTCCCAATCTAGATGCTCTGGCTATCAGTTGGGAAGGTGTTGATGCTTACGCCTTCCCTCCCCTGATTCTGGTTCCGAGTGTCCTTCAACAGTTTCGTCAGTACCATTGTGGTACTTCGTGTCTCATCCGATTTTGATAAAACTTCATATTTTTCATACAAGCCAGTGCACCACGACTGGTATATCGGAGACCGTGGCATTTGCTATCCTGTCAAAATTACAAAATATCTGACAAAACAAACTCTTAACTTCATATATAGGAATAGGATCATAATATCTGGAACAAGTTCGCGTGTCGCTTACCTGTACCCCTGCGCGTGCTGTAACCTCACTGTGGTGCAGGGGTGTACTATTCTGTTTGAGAATGGCCAATACAGCTCAAATCCCCTTGCTTTTTTCGAGATACAATTAATTTTTTTTAATAAAAGGCAGTATCTATCTGTGATATTTGTATTTTTGTACAGTTCTTTACACTGTTTTTATTTAAATTTTGAATTTTTATATTGATGTTGATCATCACTTTATTTGCATTACCATAGTTTAACACCCAATAGCCGATGTATTTTTCGAGCTGGGGTGTCATTAAACATTCATTCATTCATTCATTCGCTTATCTGTATTGAAGGTCAAGGTCATTTAATAAAAATAGAAATACGATGTCGCCGCTCTAGCAACTTCATTTCTCAACGGATTTTTCATGAAACTTCAAATGTAAAAATAAGATCATTCATTCGCGAGGTGATTTGCAGCGTTTCCGATGCTTTGTTACACTGTGATCTTTCTCACAGGTGGGGGCGGGATTTATTTCATTTGGTTGAGTGCTCGCCTGAGGTGATTGCGTCGCAGGATCAAATCATCTCAGTGGATCCATTCAACTGACTGGATTTTTTTTCTCTCGTTTCAACCAGTGCACTACAACTGGTTAAAGGCCGTGGTGTGTATTTTCCTGTTTGTGGGGAAAGTGCATATAAAATATTCCGTGCTGCATTAAGGAAAATGTAGCGGGTTTCCTCTAATGACTACAAGTTAGAATTACCAAATGTTTGACATTCAGTAGCCGATGATAAATTAATCAATGTGCTCCAGTGGTGTCGTTAAACAAAACCATTTTTTTTTCTCACAGGTGGCTGATAACCTTGTATATCAATGCCTTCCATGTCAACATGTAATTCTATTTTAGAGTAATTACCCAAATCGGCCATCCCTACTTTTGTTTTACGTAAAATTTCAGGCTTAAAAGGACTGTGTTGAGTGCAGCCATTACGAGATGTTTCCGACTACCAGTCTCTTTGGTGACTGAAGTTAAATATTGAATACATTTTCTGTGTATCCACTGTGTTTGCGGAAGGTAGAATCTGCCACTACAAACATTAGGACGACATCAAACACCCAAGTGCTTATGCAGACACTGATAATCTAAGCAAGAAAATATCTTTAACGTGTAATTTTAATGATTAAAAAGGCACGGTATGTCCATAGGTGTCGGAACATGCAGGCAACTGGGTGTAGGGACTGGTGAGACCAGTTATTAAATGTGAGGCCATATCTATGTTACAATTAATCTCTAAAATCGGTCAATTTGTAAAATTACTGATTCATTGAGGCAATTTAGAAATTGCCTAAATTTTTAAATCAATTTACAAACTGACTGAAAATTAATTCCATTTATTTAACAGAATGACTGAAAATTATTTTAATCAAAGAAAATTAAACTAATATAAAGTGTGTTTCTGTTATCTTTATTGACATAATGGTAGTAAAACAATAAATTGATTAAAACCAACAAGGGTATTGGTTGAGGGGTCTGAACACTAATCATACTGTAATCTGAACGACAAAACCGTAATACATGATTGGAGCTGTATTTCTGCATAATGCAGAGTCGAATGAGCATTGGACAAAATAGTGGTTCCTTCCAAGAATCTCTCGATCTATTGAGCATCGGGGATGCAGATGCACAGCTCATTATAAATTAGGGACGGAACGTAGCCCAGTGGTAAAGCGCTCGCGTGATGCGCGGTCGGTTTAGAGTCGGTGACCCCATTGGGCTATTAAATTGTCGTTCCAGCCAGTGCTCCACAACTGGTGTAACAAAGGCCGTGGTATGTACTACTAGTATGTTGTCTGTAGGATGGTGTATATAAAAGATCCCTTCATGCTAATAGAAAAGAGTAGCCCATGAAGTGGCGACGGCGGGTTTCTTCTCTATATCTGTGTGGTCCTTAACCATATGTCTGACGTCATATAACCGTAAATAAAATGTGTTGCGTGCGTCGTTAAATAAAACATTTCCTTCATTATAAATTATTGGTGACTGAGTTAGGGCGTTCGCTGTAATGCCGTAAGCCTCGCTAAACGGGAGTAAAAAAAAAAATTAGACGCCACAGTTTTAGTATTGGTGACTTGATTCTCTCATTCTCTCGATCCAATACCAAAATAACCGTGCTGAGGTGTCGTTAAACAAATATTATTTTCCTTTCCTTTTGATGACATTTGAATAAGCCTCTATACTAACACGTTATTTAAATAAGGTTCACTTTCAAATAGTTCAATAAGATCATCACTTTGTGTTTCTGTTGATAATGTATGCGGGGTGAACGACTCTTTATCTTTGTTGGCATTTTGGAAGTGTTGTGATGTTTTAGGGCCACAAATCACATGATCAGATGAATGAATGGAGCACGCTGGTTGGTTAGATGGCCGAACATGCACTTGTCGTTTACTTATCTTGTGCAAGGGGTGCCGCACTATACGACTACGTGCGATGATGACAAAGGTGTCTCCAATCGTCGGACCCCATGCCAAGGAGTGATGAAACAATCGAAGCTGTGGGGAGATCCAAATTCATCAGCCGACTTGATCTGACCAAGGGGTACTATCAAATACCTCTTTCCAAATCAGCACGGGAGAAGAGTGCATTTACTACACCATTTGGGCTCTACGAGTTTACTGTTATGCCTTTTGGAATCGAGGAGAAATCAACCCGCAATAATCCAATAGCTTTTGTATGTATTATTGATTAATTCCGTTTTGTACATATTCATTATATGCAAGTTATCTATAATACACGGTTTGCGTAAAAATACATAAACCTGAAAGTAATTTAGGCTACACCATTCAAGCCAAATAGGAAAGAAAATGCTTCGTGAAGTAAAATTCTGTAATGGAGAATGCACGCTAAAGTGTGTATTCGTGGGAAAAGAATAACGAGCCCCGTAAGGACGAATTATGGTAGATTTTTAAAAAGGATGATTTTCACTTTATTTAAGGTCAGACTATTATGTTATCGATAGAAAGAGCCATGTGTCGAATAATAATAAGAAATAAAGGGGTTTGGCACACAATTTGTTTCGCCGGTTCTTAGCTTTGCTTCAATAATGTTTTCTAGCGTGTGTATTGCCGAGACTTCTACGTGCTATCTTGTCTATGGGATGGTGCATATAAAAAATCCCTTGCTGCTAATCAAAAAAGAGTAGCCCATGAAGTGGTGACAGCGGGTTTCCTCCCTCAATATCTGTGTTGTCCTTAACCATATGTCCGACGCCATATAACCGTAAATAAAATGTGTTGAGTGCGTCGTTACAGAAACCATTTCCTTCCTTCCTTCTACATAGAAACCAATATAGACTCGCTGTGTGCTCCATAAGCGAGGATTTCCCGCTGTATTTATAGGCACAATTTTCTGTTTACTAAAATACGCGGGGACCCCTGGTCATAGTTATATACAATCAAATAATTAGAAAGTAGTAATGATGAAATGAAAATAATGTGGAATCATTGTGAACCAGACATCATATCAAAAACATAATACTCAGATACACCCAAATTTCCACCCCATGAATCCCGGAGTACAGTGGAATAACCTGTGCAGTCCAAGCAGAGTCAACACTATGGCACCGTGGGCTTATCTGGGCCCGTGCTTATGAAACCTTCAGAATCTCTAGACTCAATCTGTAATGATGTCACACGCATACGATTTGTATGGTGATGTCATGACATTAAAGTCTTCAAACTCTTGTTTTATAAGCATGAAACCTGATCCGCTCAACAGGTTCCCAGAAGTCAGGATTTGGGGAGATATCTTCTATAGAGTTGTAACCAACAAGACTTGAACCTCTAACTTGGTGGATGTTCTGCGACAGGTAAGCTGTCGTATACTGCCGAATACAATACTGGTCAGAATGATACCTCACTACCTTTGTGCGGCCAGATATAATAATACATCAAAATCGTATCTCTGTACAATTTAGTCGAAAGAAAGTTGGGCAAAGTCGTGATTGCTTCAATGATCCACTATCACTTGGGAGGACCACCACTTCCCTAGGAGATACGTAACTGTTTCATCTCTCTTGCACTGTCCGTAATAGGACTGCCACTCCCACAACAGCTCAGAAAACCCAAACTTGCACATGATAGAGCATATCCTGCCTCACCGGTGGTGATGCATCAGACATCATCTTAGTCAGTGATGCATCATTTCATGATATGGTCTCTTGAGTATCTACCATAAAAATTTATGAAGGCTGGAGTCTTTAGATGTTATAACCCTGACCAAATAACGTTTCCAGAACGATATGTCGGTCTTTAAAATTGGCATAAGATGAGCATGGAGGCATTCGGATTCATGCTCTTGTTGACAACATGACCGAGAGATTGGAACTCAACCAGAATTTGATCACCAACACTTTGCATCATTAGACTTAGGAAAGATATTTTGTTGGATGCCCAACCATATTTGCATCAGGGGTAATGAAAAAGGCAGATTCAGTTGCCAATTCTGCTTGGATTCGCCTTAAGCAAGGGTTTGTGTGCCGTATACTGATTATAAACAGTATTAATCAATTTATCTTTTTAAGTTGGCAAGAACGGTGCGGTTGCGACAAGCCAGTCCTGAGAGTGGCAGTCCTCCTATAAGCGGTGCAAGACAGATGCAACAGTCTTGTGTCGGTCATACATACTTGACTCATTAGTTTATTCTGAAGAAGGATATTCCACCTCACTGTGAGCACTGTTAGTGCACTCTGACGGTGCATCACATTTTGATGACGTGCAGTCATCTTAAGCAAACTAGGAAAGATATATTTATAGAAAATTATTTTCGTGATACAGAATTTTATTTAAAATTTTAATATTACCTATCAGCAATGTTTAGACTCAATGATTCTAGTAATCTCAGTTCACCTCAACAACATCTCAGAGGATGCCCTGGTGGATACGGCAGCTCAAGTTACTGTTACCAGCACATTTGCTAGTTCGCTCAATAAGCCTCTTCAATCGGACTGTGAAACAATGCTAAAAAGAGCAGCTAGAAATAGTTTGATGCAAGCAAAGATCGCACATAATGTAAAAATCAAGCTATGTCATATGCACTACTTGGGATGTTTTAGTTGCCATCATAAGCGATCCACTTATTTTTGGGCACAGTAAGTCACCATAGATTTGGCCGACGTATTTGTTATAATAAATGATGAAAATTTAAAAGCATCAATGATCAAGTCTCATGGAGCAATAAGATAAAAAAACAGGTTATGAGAGTGAGTAGTACACCAGCTCTGTAACGACAGATATAAAAAGAATAAGACATGAGATGCTCTCACCCTGACACCAATGCATACTACTCTATCTGAGGAATCGGTGGTAAAAGAAGGTATCACGCCTTTGACAAGTTTAAACACTGGTTACCGACTCGTTTGAAGAAAGGAAGGAATGTTTTGTTTAACGACGCACACAACACATTTTCGGTTATATAGCATTGGACATATGGTTAAGGACCTCACACAGTCACCACGCGATCGCTACTCTTTTCGATTAACAGCAAGCGATCTTTTATATGCAGCATTCGAGACAGGATAGAACATACTACGGCCAGTATTACATCAGATGTGGACCACTGGCTGAACCGAGAAATGGGCACACCTACGAGGATTGATCGTAGACTGACCGTGCATCAAGCGAGCGCTTTACCACTGGGCTACGTCCCGCCCCTGGTACATTTGAATGATTGTGATATTTTTTAAACAAAGGGTGTATAATTAATGTTCAAAGAGTCTGATACATGTTATGTGTAGTTCCTTCGGGTTTGAGACCCGATATTTTGGTATTAGTTATATAGCGTAATGCTTGAATTTATATTTACGTGTACAATATGTGATGGTTTGGTTACACTGGCCCCACAGGGATGTAGTCCAGTGGTAAAGCGCTCGCTTGATGCGCGGTCGGTCTGGGATCGATCCCTGTCGGTTGGCCCATCGGGCGATTTCTCGCTCTAGTCAATGCACCACTACTAATATATCAAAGGCTTGTATGTCCTATCCTGTTTGTAGGATGGTGCATATAAAAGATCCTTTGCTACTAATGGAAAAAAGTAGCGGGTTTCCTTTCTAAGACTATATGTTAAAATTACCAAATGTTTGACATCCAATAGCCGATGATTAATAAATTAATGTGCTTCAGTGGTGTCGTTAAACAAAACAAACAAGCAAACACTGGCTCCACAAACCATTGTATACCAACCAAACATTGGCTAAACACTCTTTGGCCAAGTGGAATAACTATACCTTGTGATAATGGTGCCTCTTTCTTGTGTGTTGGTTTGTGCTTTTTATTATTTCAAGTTGCTAAATGTTTGCTAGGTTGTTGGGGTCTCAGAGGTGGCAAATAGCTGACAGTTGCTTGGTAAATACTGACCAGAAAGGCAGATTTATCTCCCATATTGGACACAATTCCTCCTCCCTCCTTCGGCCTTATCGCAGTAATATTAAAGGGACATTCCTGAGTGCTGCATTATAAGATGTTTCCGACTAATAAAATACTTCTACGATCAAACTTGCATATTAAATATATTTTCTTGTTTAGAATATCAGTGTCTGTATATTCAACGTGTTTCTGGTCGTCTTAATGTTTGTAAGAAGCCCAAACTGGATTTTGTCTTCAAATAATTTCGTACGTACAAAAAAACAATATTTTAGGAAATAAGATGACATTTAACCTAATACAAATATTAGAACGATCAGAAACACGTTTAATATACAGCCATTAATATTTTATGCAGAAAAATATGTTTGATGTGTAATTATAATCGTTAAAAAGTATCTGTTAGTCAATAACATCTTAAAAATTGCAGTAAAGTCGGGAATGTCCATTTAATGTCAGGTTGTGATGATGAAACCATTAAGAAAAACCTAGGAGGGAGTTGGGAATGTGGTGCCGTTGGTCGGTTCGGTCGCTCAACAGGTTCTCAGAAGTCAGGGAGAATTCTGGGAGATTTCTGCTAGCGTTGTTACCAACAAAACATAAATCTCCAAACCAGTGGATATTCGGCGACAGGTAAGTTGTCGTTTACAGTCGAATACCATAATATTATAAAGGTCGTGTATGGCAAGGTCACAATGACACAATAAAACAAAAACCTATAATTATGGTAGGCCATTATATAATCTGTTTGCTAAACCCTTATTGTTGGCTCGGTACATACAACTGTACTTTGTGGTTTTAACGTCTTTGTAAGGTGCTGACTGAACATTTTGAAATATTCAAGATGGCTGCCAAAACACAAATTGCAATATATCAGATATTTTATCACCTATGACAAAACAGTTGACATTTATTATGGTGTTTTAAAGGGTCTAGGAATTCATTATGAACTATTTCCAGATAATTTGGCATTACAACATCATTTAAATCCAAGATGGCTGCTACCATAACAGCAGCCATAACAAGGAAATTGTAATCATCACATTTTACATTCACTGGGGAAATATTTTGATGCTAGCAATTGAATTTTATGGGTCATGGAAATTCATTTATAACATCTTGCTAACTGAGTGATTTAACTTCAAGATGACTGTGACGGAACATGCTCTTATTTCTTTTCGCCTGTGGCGATATTAATTGTTTTAGAGGCCCAATATGCACTTAAGCCCAGGTGGGCACTTTGTTACGTAATACCTCCGCGCGACAGTGGTCGAGCTGTACCCTCTAATACACACCCGGACCAGATGTGGAGGCCATGTGGCCAGTAGTTACGTAATACCTCCGCTAGTTCGTTACGATCGGGGGCTTGCTGGCGAACTAGGCGTCGGCCAGTCTAGGCTTCTAAGAAAGAGATGCCGTCTTTGTTGATGTGGAAATATCACTTGTAGGTATTCGGTGCCGCGATGTACCCCCAGGCGATATTCGGTTTTATGATAAATAGGTAGGGTTTTAGAGCTATCAGGGAGAAACATAGGAAGGCTGCAGGGGAAACGGACGTCGTCCACTGAACGAAATATATAAGTTCAGTCCGGACGTGGTAACTATATATTATTTCTGCTCTGTGTATAACCTTGATGTGATTGATGTGACTTTAAATATTTTAATACTGTATTATACCAATATTATTTAGACGGTGCTGCCGGTCATCTGACGCAGTAAACTGTAGGCTCACTGTCTAAATAATTATTAAAGCTTAGCCAGTCATCCTAGAGGACCTAGGTAAACTGTAGGTTATTGTCTTTATTGTGATAGGTACCAGTATTAATTCTGTGTTACAAGGTTATTGAATGAGTAGTTAAGGGTTAATTAAAAATTAACCAGTTAGGAATAGAGTTGTAATTCCTTTATTAATTAAGTTCCCCTGGCAGCGTTTCTCAATTATCACACGTTACTGAATGAGTAGTTAAGGGTTAATTAAAAATTAACCAGTTAGGAATAGAGTTGTAATTCCTTTATTAATTAAGTTCCCCTGGAAGCGTTTCTCAATTATCACACATGTGGGTGTTGTGTCACGGTGAAGTGATTAGAATATTGTGTAAACTAGACACCTAGAGATTAACTAATTAAGTGATCAGTTCTGGGTTGTTATTATTTGTTGTTGTTAATTAACTACTGCGGCAGATTCCAAAGTGTATTGTGTTTTGTTGTGTTTTCTAGTGAACTAAACGTGCTATAATAATATATACTTTATATACGATCTTATCTCTGATCATACCTAGACGAGCCACGCGGGTTTTTGAACTGCCCGTTACAGAGAGATCTAATAGATATACAGTTGGGAGAGATATTTGGATAATCGTGTTTCATTCAGTTACGGGTATTATAGGATCCCCGTGACAATGACCATGAAAATGGTCAACAAAGGGGCGGGACGTAGCCCGGTGGTACAGCGTTCGCTCAATGCGCGATTGGTGTAGGATCGATCCCCGTCGGTGGGCCCATTGGGCTATTTCTCGTTCCAGCTAGTGCACCACGACTGGTATATCAAAGGCCGTGGTATGTACTACCCTGTAGTATGGTGCATATAAAAGATCCCTTGCTGCTAATCGGAAAGAGTAGCCCATGAAGTGGCGATAGCGGGTTTCCTTTCTCAACATCTGTGTGGTCCTTAACCATATGTCTGACACCATATAACCGTAAATAAAATGTGTTGAGTGCGTCGTTAAATAAAACATTTCTTTCTTTGGTCAACAAACGTATTCAGTAGTCACATTGTACTTTCGATTTTTGCCTCGAACAATAATTTATACTTCAAGTACAGGGTTTTATTGTGCAAGAAATTCATTCCTCACATTCACTTTCTGATATAGATAATTGTATATTGCTTGAAACCAACATGGCAACAGCAACTAAACATGAATTGGTTGCATGACATTTGCCAGCTGGTGCACTTTCAGGCAGTGGTACTGCTGCTACGATATATAGAGTTGCAAAAGCAGTAATCATTAATTTCTGCTTGAAGCATTTAAACTTATTAAATTATTTAGACATAGATGTTGATGGGGACTAGTCACCAGAGAGGCTACAGCATTTGTTGGCGCGTTCGTTTGCCAGAGATGTTGATTAGTGAACACACGAAGCCTCACATTACTTCCACAAGTAACTACTTCATGTGAGATGAAGCCAGCACCTTCTGAAATCGTGCAACCAATTCAACGTTGATATTTAACCTGTAAAGCTGCAATCTGTTTAAAAGTAGCTCTACTGGTCTCACCAGTAGATCTAACAGCATTGCGTGGACTCCCATGTCCCAGATGACATTTCATCCATAAATAACAATTTAAATATCGACCAATTACACTTCGCCTTTTATAACGTTATTCGGGAGCATACAAATTCCAAAAATATCGGTCGAGACTATTGATGCAATAGGCGAACTTGTTGGTCTATTTCAACATTGAAAAAACAGGGGGAACAGTGCAGTAATAAACTCTGGATTATATACTAGTATAAACACATTTTATGGCTATACCATCACGTTTTTTTTTATTCGTCTTGAAACGAATTTTATATAAAATTTTATATTGAAATTAGTTTCCGGCATACTTCGTAATTCACCTGAATCATTTCGTATACCCTCGGCATAATCCCGAATGTTTTCAAATTCTTTTCAAATCACTGGACTTCCAAACTAACTTGCGACGAGGACAGACGTCTCGACATGTACTCTCCAGTTACCTACCCACCCCCCACCCCCCACCCCGCACCCCCTTACTCTTACTGAGTTACGGGAAGCTACTTGAGTATCGCGTCACGTACACCGGGTCACGGGCTTCTATGACTTTGGTGTACGGCGACGCGATCGTATAGAAGAAGAGGAGGAGATGAAGGAAGAGGAAACGCGCGCCAGGAACGGCACGGGGGGAGGGGGGGACCCAAAACTGGCGACTCTACCGCCAGCGGCGGTCCCTTCTGCGACGCCTCCCCCGGCCCAGCCTGAGTCGAGGAAACCAGCTACGCCGGAACCGTCGACCACTGAGAGGGACAGACTCAACACCGCAGTGTGTGAGACGTCCCCGTAAAGGCCCTCCATCGCCGACCACTACGTGGCCCAGATAGAACTGGTCGGTATCCCCGGTACTGCTAGTCGTCAAGCCACCGGCCCGATCAGCCGCCGTTGGAAAGAGGAAAGCCGTCGCTCAGCCCAGCGACCAACCTGACAAGGCCCGGCCTCATCCAACACCCGCACCGTTCCCGTCAGACTCGGAAGCCGTCTGGAAAGTTCAGATCAGGAAAATCAGGTCCGGCTTCCTGAAGTTCGTGCAGGGGGACACCTCGGATCCGGCATCACTGATGGGCGGACTAGTAAAACCAGAGTTAAAACAACTGCCTGATGGAAGCGCCTACGAGCTACACACCATCAAATCTACAGCCGGCAAGACGAGGTTGGTACTAACTCAGCGCCGAGAAGGAGTCTATCGACAAGCGGTCCTGGTTAGAGAGATGGATAGCCACACCATCCACAGGATCGTCAAGGCCCTTTTCGGGAACGACTACCGGAGTGTCATAACCATCCTCGCCGACCAAAGATGGAAGAACTTCATCCCCGCCTTTGCCGTTTCTTCGCTCATCGGTTCGCCGTAGAACAACCTCCAACGGCCTTAACGAGGTCACTCACGTGGACATATAGATCGGACTTTAAACATTTAGACCTTCGTTCAAAATTTTATGTCGAAGTTACTTCTCTTTTTTTTAAATATTATTAAATAGTCCGATCCTCTCTTCTTTCTATTATTTATTTTTGGACTGTCCTTCTAAAATGCTCCAAATTATATAAATATTCGGCCGAGCAGTCAATTCTTTTTTTTTTTGGCTTGTAATTTTTATTTTTTTATTTTTTTATTCTATTAACTTTTTACTAATTGCTATTTTCAAAATTCTGCCCATTTTCAACACTACCCCTCCCCTCCCCCCCCCCCCCCCCCCCATTCCGAGTCAGGCCACCGATCTTATCGGAGGTCGGACTCGGGATGGGCGTGTTCGAAACCCTAGTGGTATATGGGCACGTTAAACTGGTTATCATCATCATCAAATCACTGGCATGATTTTTCAAGTAAGGTTTTGATTGGTCGAATGAAAGGTCAACTGGAGAGATCCAACGGGATGCTGTAAGATCCACATGTAATAGTGGAGCTAATTTTAATTAGACTGGTAAAGCTGTAAAGCTTAACGCAATAAAGAACTTGAACCAATTTCATCGACTGGGTAATGTGGGTGCTGAAGGCGAAGTGTTCTGTTAGTGTACATTGTTTGGCCGTCTATCATTCAAAATTGAATACTTGTTGGTTGGCAGCATCCTTTTCGTTGATATATGTATTTTATTAATACACGTGTATATGGCTACTCGTTTAGTGATATTATAGGTATAACCGGATGTATATGTATATGTATATGTACATGTATATGTATATATGTATATATGTATATCTATATCTATCTATCTATCTACCTATCTATCTATCTATATCTATCTATATCGATCTATCTATCTATCTATCTATCTACCTATCTATCTATCTATATCTATCTATATCGATCTATCTATCTATCTATCTATCTATCGATATATCGATCTATCTATCTATCTATCTATCTATCTATATATATATATATATATATATAAAAGTAATTACAATGCTAAGGTGAGAAAAGTAGATGTCGGATGCATTACAGTGTTAGTGAGACATTGTAATGGCCAACGAAATTAAGTTGCGACTTGCCCATTTTTCACACCAAGGTTATTAACTTGGTCTACATGATGCAACATTACATCTAGCTCAGTCGGTTGAGTGCTCACAGGAGTTGCTTGCGTCGCAGGATCGAATCACCTAATTGGGTTGTTTTTTTCTCATTTCAACCAGTGCACCACAGCTGGTCAAAGGCTGTGGTATGTGCTTTCCTGTCTGTGGGAAAGTTCATAAAAAGATCCCTTTCTGCATTAGAACACATGTAGCGGGTTTCCCTTGATGACTATGTATCAGAATTATCTTATGTTTGACATCCAATAACCGATAATTAATTAATCAATCAATGTGTTCTAGTGGTGTCGTTAAAGAAAATAAACTTTGTTCTGACGTTTATAGTGGCGGACATCGTGAATTTAAATGTCTACACTGTTACAATTATCCTAGGGTATTCAAGAATGTCTTGATCCAAGAATTCTGCCATGGACATCGACAGTTTCTCTATATGTAATAAAATAACCAGGTTCTGTGTTTTGGCAGACATCTTGAATATTTAAAAATGCTCAAGCATGCCAAGTTTGCACCCCTTGGATCTTCAGTCAGTACCTTCCAAAGATACAAAAACCACAAAGAACAATTGTGAGTATCGACCTGCAAGGTTTAGTGCCCAGGCAAACAGACTATTAAGGATTGTTGGTAAATGATGTTTGCTTAGATTTAAGTAGTCTACGATTGAATTACTACAAAGTTGTAATTAATTTATTACAAAATACCAAAATTGTGTCAACAGACGTTATTCTATATATATATATATACATGTGTGTGTGTGTGTGTGTGTGTGTGTGTGTGTGTGTGTGCATTTATTAATGCGGTAAAATAGAGAATACTACATGAGTGGCCGTTAAATACCATTTATCTTACGATTTGTTTAAAAACATACCAAACGAGCAAAAGCAAGTTTGATACGTTATTAACCAAAGAGTTGTAAGATAAATGGTATCTAACGGACACTAATATAGTATTCTATTTCTTACATATCTTCAGAAAACAGTTTTAAAATGAATTTAAACGTCTTTTCCAACTAAAACCTATGTACGGCCCCAGCGCTTATAGTTACCGTAACTTGTGCGTCACAGACTCACAGACAAGTCAATTTCAGGTTAACTTGTACGTCACAGAGTGATCGATTCGACGGTGCATTTCTTATTTGATGATATGGCATTTGTGACCTGGTCATCACCTAGGAGCAGCCAGTCGTATGTCTTTAAAATGTCATCACTATATGTGTTATCAAAAATAACGCATGATGTAAGAATAATGTTTTTATGCTGTCAATGGGTCATTTGTTTACAAGCCAACACGCTGTGTGCCTGAGCGTAACGTTTTGATAACATTTAGTTAATTATAAAAAAAAAAAAGTGCGTGATTTCAAAATATATCTGTGCTAATCCTGATGACGTATTATTACCGATGGAGGCGACTTTAGAAATGTGATTGACTAAATATAAAATTAAAATGTTATTATTAGAAGTATTATAGGATCAACAAAATTCGCTACTCGTGTTTTTTAACGTAAAATATCAATCACGTTGAGTTAAACGGTATTTGTCTAGACAGAGCCTCGACAAATGCCGTTTAACATAGACTTGGTTGACATTTTCCATATTAAAAACACTCGTGACGATTCAAATTCATATATATATATATATATATATATATATATATATATATATATATATATATATATATACACGCACACGCTAATGATAAATAAAGTTGATTAATTTATGACTAATTTATGGTACGATAAAATATGTTTTATTAGCGAGGACGTTCTAGTAGTGCCCGGACAAAATGTCAGTCAGCCTTGTCACAGCCGATAATACAGCAGGTTTGGATTTACTTCAGTCTGGTCGACGGAGCAGAGCTGGCGTCTATTCGAGTCCTTCCGCCTCGCGTCTCATTTTCTTTTCAAGTTTCTACAAATAGACAAAATATATCTTAGTCAGGGTAATGGTAACACAACAGATAGTCCAAAGAGAGTATGAACGACGTTTAACCTTTGGTGAACATTAAAACGTTTTTACGAGAAAAGACGGGTCCAACGAAGCACCGAAACGTACCTAAACGAACAGAATAGAGCTTGTAGGCCTACATTAATATAACTTGGACTGAAATAAATGGTATCTAACAGACACGAATGTGTTATTCTATTTCTTCCTTGGTTTTAAGCAAACATCTTTTTCGACTAAACGTTATTTACAGCCGTTGCACTTGTAGCTAACTTACGCGTCACAGACCCATGATTTTCAGGTTAATAATACGTCACAGTCTAATCGATTTCCATTGTGTAGTTTTTCATTGGATGTATGGCATTGGTGACCTGGTCATCACCTAGGAGTAGCCAGTCGCATGTCTTGAAATTTTAACACAGGTACATGAATAAACAACTATGTGTTAACAAAAATAACGCATGGTGTTCTCACCAACGGGTGTGTAAAAAACATTATTATTGAACGTGTAATGCGCGGTCGGTCTAGGATCGAGCCCCGTCGGTGGACCCATTGGGCTATTTCTCGTTCCAGCCAGTGCTCCACAACTGGCGTAACAAAGGCCGTGGTATGTACTATCCTGTCTGTGGGATGGTGCATATAAAAGATCCCTTGCTGCTAATCGAAAAGAGTAGCCCATGAAGTGGCGACAGCGGGTTTCATCTCTCAATACCTGTGTGGTCCTTAACCATATGTCCGACGCCATATAACCGTAAATAAAATGTGTTGAGTGCGTCGTTAAATGAAACATTTCCTTCCTTTATTGAACGTGATAATTTTTAAAAATAACCCACGGCGTATAAATTTAAAAACAAAGGTTTGATACTTTGCTAAATTGTTTTACCGTATATGTATACAACAGAAGGACAATTATGGGGTGTATGAGATCATCATACCCTCACCATTCTTCAATAACATTAAACTGCAAGACAGATATATTCTGGCACTTAGTTTTTATGTTAAAGGCAAAATAAGACATTTATTATTATTTATGAACAAATATACTGATATTTAACAACTACTACTAATTACCTTCTTTTGTTCAAACTGGCCCCCTGTGACCCCCTGGAATTCGTTTAAATGACACTCGGCTGTTATTTGATGCATATAACCTACTAATCCTAAAAGAACTTTAAAAAAAACAAATCTTGGGCACCTTTCTAGATTGTTCTACTATTTTTTGTCTAGAAGGCATTATGAAAATAGTTATAAAATAGAATAAAGAACTAGTATATAGAAAATACTACATAAGTGACCGTTAGATACCATTTATCTTACAACGAGTTGTTTAAAAAAATATCTAACGAGCAAAAGCGAGTTGGATACGTTTTTAAACAACAAGTTGTAAGATAAATGGTATTTAACTGACACGAATGTAGTATTCTATTTCTTACATATTATGTTTAAAAACCAGGTTTTAAGCAAATTTAAAATCTTTTTCGACTAAAAGTTATTTACAGCCCTTGATTTTGTAGCTGACGTACGCGTCACAGATAAATGATTGTCAGGTTAACTATACGTCACAGTGTAATCGATTTCGATGGTGCTGTTTTTCATTGGATGTATGACATTGGTGACCTGGTCATCACTTAGGAGCAGCTAGTCGTATGTCTTGAAATTGTCAACACACGTGCATGTGTAAACAAGTGAGTGTTATCAAAAATAACGAACGATGTTCTCACCAACGTGTGTAAGAAATACCACAAGTTGCAGGTGTGCGTGCACAAACAATATGTAGGGGTGGGGTCTTAACTGTGTTGAACGACGTTTCTAGAGGGCTTCGAGTATGCTCCCCCGGAAAATAATTATATTGGGGAAAAAATCGCTCAGAGACGGGAGGGTTCCTGTGTGTTGCTGTTTAGAAGCGTACTCAAAAGAACACACTGGTATTCATTAGGCAAAAAAAAAAAAGAGAAAAAAAGTCGGTCCAGAATTGATGCGGTGATGCCGTTTTTATTTTTCAACTTAATGTTTTAAAAGCATGGATTGCACAGAAAAGGTGGGTATATTTGATACCGAAATAAAGGGCATATTTAAATTGAAATCAGAATGCACGTCCTAGTTCATGCGCGATGGCATTTTGGCTCCAAATGTGGTTTTCCGTGATAGCAAGAAAATCCCTGCAAAAATCGACATCATACCGCAGGAAATTTTGCTAAAAGGTTTGACGCGCGAGGGTCAAAATCGACGAGCGCGCTGACCAGAGACCAGAAATTGATTTTGTTTGGCCTTATCGTGAGTACCAGTCACTTATCGGACAACTAGTAAACAGATATTTCAATATGGACTAAAACAGTGTCCTGAAGTATTGTTAAACCGATATTTTAACAAGAACTAAAACAGTTTTCTGCTGTATCGTTAAACAGATATTTTAACATCAACTAAAACAGTTTTCTGTTGTATCGTTAAACAGGTATTTTAACATCAACATCCTAGAGCGTAGGAAATGAGATATAGCATATAAATTAATTAAATGCAAATGTTGTAAATTTGAATGACAAAACCGTTTTGATTACAAAACCATGACTGCACAGAGTCGAAAGGGCAATCGTGATTGCTTCTAAAAATCACAATCAGGTTTCTTTTTTTTTATGAGGACTGCCACTCTACAGACATCATTGGTCACTCAATAGCCTACATTCTGGATCAAATGCAAGGAAGTAAGAGGAAATCAATGAGTAACTGTAACAGCTATGTAAAACGTTTTTTTTTTTAAATCTTCACCCTTTAAATTTATGGTTTTTCCTTATTTTTTTCCCAGTCGTCTCCAGACATTTGAAGCTTCAGAGATATCTGGACTTTTTTCAAACAACGATGAAGAGAATTGGTGTAGACGTTTAATTCAGTTAAGTAGACAAAGTCAACGATTTTGTTTTTCTATGTGCCACAAACCTTTTAATGATGTTTTAGGCCAGAGGGAGGAAGGACTGCCAAACAAACGGGAAAATAATAATCTGAGTGGTACGACGAACAGTTATCCGCGGGCACACAGCACAGGGTGAAAACCCCAAGCAAATCTACGTAATTATGAAATATGGTTTTATTAATAAGCAGTAATTCCCATTCGCTAATACGCCAGCTGCAGGCACGGCTGCCCCGAGCAGTGCAGTTACGATTCTTAGTAAACGGGTTAGCTAGTATTGATGATGACGAGACTGATTTTGCTCGAATCAGGCGCGACGGGTTGAAAGGCAAAATTGTTGTGAAAATGGATCGATCCTTAATTGCTAAGGGGAGAAACGAATAGTTTAAAGACACGAAACGAAAGACGCCATTTTTTTTGGTTTATGTTTCTATACAGAAATATTCCGCATCGCTGGTTCACAAAATGACTTTTGATATCGATTTACTAAGAAAATGTTCACCGTTAATTCGATTTTGCAATTACTCCTCGTTTTTATTCACATATAAATTTTTACTATGATCAGGCATCGTTCTTTTAATTTCGATGATAAGGTTTCAATCATTTTATTACTAACCAGCGTCGATTATCGTTCTACAAATGATAAAGGGAAACGACTGAAATTGGAATGTTAGTCAACTGTTTAATACTCAAAATTGATCTCGGTGTCTTTTTCTGGGATGGTTGGTTAGTTATTTGGCTTCGTTGTTTGTTTGTTGTTGGGGTTTTTTTTTCGTAGTGTGTGGGTTTTTTTTAATAGTTTTATTTTTTTTAGATTTGTTTTTAGGGAGAAGTGTGGGTGAGTTTTTTTGTGTGGGTTTTTTATTTGTTTTCTTCTTCTTTTTGTTTTGTAGGGGTTTGGTTGTTGTTGTGTTATTGTTTGTTTGTTGTTTGTTTGTTTGTTGTTGTTTTTTGTTTTTGTTGTTTTTTTGGTGGGTATTTACAAGCCTCTCAGTTTTGCTAATCACCACAGCCAATACCGATATCTGGGTATGCTAGATTCTTCACTCCCTATGGCTAACATTAATACCCCCCCCCCCCCCCCCCCATCTTTTTCATTTGCTTGTGCATTAATGTCTCACTACACGCATAAAATGTCAAAGGTAAAGGAATGTATACTCGACAATACCCAAATATACATTATACATTTTCAACTTTACCGAGTGACAAATAAGTATGGTATGATTAGATAGACATATAATCTAGAATTCTAGTAATATAATACATAATGGCCGCCACTTGTGGACGCCATATTGAATTCGCGATTTGTGTTTGATTAAATCACATAAAATAAGGAAACATAAGCAGTACATGTACAATACTTTTGAAGTAAAGCATTTAATTCAGAAGCATATTGGTAGTGATCATTCACTTCACTATGCTATGCTGTTTCTCAATGTATATCGATGCTTGCGCGATCCATCGATGCTTGAGCGGTCTACCGATGGCTATGATAGCAACGGATCCATCGATGGCGCAGGGGCACTCGATCCATGTTTGCGCAATCAATCGATGCTTGCGCGAGCTACATAACGACACATCCATTGATGGCGCAGCGCGATCGATCAACAGCGCAGATCGGTTGATGGCGCCTTACATAACCATCATTTCCTTTACAGACGTGTCATCCTTACACCCACGTGGACAGCTCATCACGATCTAGACAAACTCGTTGCTGAGTCATTGAAACTCTTGGGCTACGATGTCCAAGTGGCCATTCAAAAGTTGAGTCAATGAACTATGATCTACACTACAGGGTCCCAAAACAGATTAGTTACAAAAAGAGTTTGTTTTCTTTAACGACACCACTACAGCACATTGATTTATGAATCATCGGCTGTTGGATGTCAAACATTTGGTAATCTTGAGATATAGTCTTAGAGAGGAAACCCGCTACATTTTTCCATTAGTAGCAAGGCATCTGCACCATTTCACAAACAGGATAGCACATACCACGGTCTTTCATATACCAGTCGTGGTGCATTGGCTGGAACGAGAAATAGTTCAAATGGGCCCACCAACGGGGATCGATCCCAAACCGACCACGCGTCAAAGGAGCGCTTTACCACTGGGCTACGTCCCGCCCTCCAAAACAGATTAGATGAACTTCTGTAGAATGTGTTTCCCGTAATACACGTCATATTACAATGACACCGGCCTCGGTGGTGTCGTGGCAGGCCATCGGTCTACAGGCTGGTAGGTACTGGGTTCGGATCCCAGTCGAGGCATGGGATTTTTAATCCAGATACCGACTCCAAACCCCGAGTGAGTGCTCCGCAAGGCTCAATGGGTAGGTGTAAACCAGTTACACCGACCAGTGATCCATAACTGGTTCAACAAAGGCCATGATTTGTGTTATCCTGTCTGTGGGAAGCGCAAATAAAAGATCCCTTGCTGCTAATAGGAAGAGTAGCCCATGTAGTGGCGACAGCGGGTTTCCTCTCAAAATCTGTGTGGTCCTTAACCATATGTCTGACGCCATATAACCGTAAATAAAATGTGTTGAGTGCGTCGTTAAATAAAACATTTCTTTCTTTTTTTATTACAATGACATTGCTATTTAGAGGGCAGATATTAGGTTTGAACAGTTAACAGTACCATCCGCAGTGGACAGATTTATTTACATTTCCCAAGAGAAAATGATGCTTAGAAGAATCAAATTTAATCTGACGCCATGGCATGTTAATTAATATATGGTGATTTGATAATACATAAGCAATGAAATCCATAAGTCAGGCTAAGCTGTATAGCATGTTCTAATTTATTAACCCTTTAGTAATAATAAAAAAAGAAAAGAAAATACACTAGCCATTTCTACCATACTACTCGGTTTAACAAAATAACATTATCTGTCATTGGTACATGAACTAGACTAACATTCATTATTAATTTGATATTAAAATGTTTTAAATATATTACCTTCCACCAGATTAATAAAACGGTGTCTTTAAAAGAAAAGCATTAAATAGTCTTTTCAAATTTTGTTAAATGTTTTGTTTATGGTTGATGATTCGCACACGTTGTAGGGGTGTCGTGTGTATTTCGGACATGTCGCATGCCGGTGCGACATTTTCCAAATGTTTAAAATTATCGTACGGCTGTCTCTAGGTTCGCACAGTTCGCATTGGTCGCATAGAGGTTGTAGAGAAATCGTTCAGCAGTCTGATAGGTCGCATAGGAGTCAGAAGGGACCTCCTGCGACTCCAGTGCGACATTCATCAGGCTGCCGTGCAACTTCCGTGCAAACTGTGTTAAATCCATGCAAGCTGCTGCCATCACTGCTGTACAAACTATAGGAATATCATGCAAGTGCGATGCGACCCCATACGAGCGCGGTTCTACTACCATACAACTTGGGTGGATCTCTTAAAACCGCATATAAAAAGCAGCCTCAGCGGCCAAAAAACATCCGCTACCTGAAGTTCTAGCTGTTAAGATGGAAGACAGAGGGAGAAGACTGAGGCTGTTGGGGCTCCTTGTAGCATTGCAAGCAGATGATGCGCGCAACAGCCTACTGATGGCCCAGATGCTGACGCACAAACGAAGAAGAACACGGCAGAGATTGCTGAGATGTTTAGCTGCAGATGGAACTTTCATCACACCATGGGTGCACTCGACGCCAAGCACATCCGCATCCGGTGTCCAGCCAATGCAGGTTCGCTGTACTACAACTACAAAGGCTATCACTCCATTGTGCTCATAGCATTGGTTGACGCAGACTACAAGTTCCTGTGGGTCAGCTGTGGTGCCAACGGCTCTGTGTCGGATGCCCAACTGTGGAACCAATGCGAACTGAAGAAGGCCATTGAAGACAAGCAGATCGGCTTCCCAGAAGCAGAGCCTCTTCCTGGAGATGACCAAGACACGCCATACTTCCTCGTCGGCGATGATGCGTTTGCTCTGAAGACCTGGATGATGAAACCCTTCTCGCGTAGAAACATGACAAATGATGAGCACATCTTCAACTACCGTCTTTCGAGGGCGAGAAGAGTCATTGAAAATGCCTTCGGCATCCTCGCCAACCGGTTCATGTGTTTGCTCACTACTCTCCCACAGAAGCCCGACACAGTGGTGGCTATGGTGATGGCCTGCTGCAGCCTCCACAACATCATGCGGCTGCGCTACAAGATGTTCCAAAACGTGATGGTCGACCAGGAAGACGAGGACCACCAAGTGGTCCCTGGCGCCTGGCGGGACGATGTCCAGCTTGACGACCTGGAGGCCCTGGGGCCTGGAAACCTTGCCACGAATGAAGCAAAGAAACAGCGACTCTACCTGAAGCAATATTACAATAGCCCAGTCGGTGCGGTGCCATGGCAGAAGTACATGATCTAAGGCATTTATATTGCTCGGGACTGCATCGTTAAATAAAATAGTTCTTCCTCTCTTGCTCGGAGGTTAAACTCTGGGTGCGTTTAAAGACTTTTTTCAGGGCCAACACACTATCTCAAACGTTCAAATTTTGTTATACTATACTAAACCAAAATAGTAAAATTCATTCAATTATTTATGGAATTATTTCTTTATTTCCTCTATTTTTTATTATTATTATTTTTATTTTTTTTAATCATGTCTGATGACCATCATCAGCATCTTCCCGTGCTACATACTGAAATATATAAATTATCCATCAAGACTAAGTAAATTAGCATGACGTATCACAGTACATGATTCAAGTCTATATGATACTATAGCTTAGCACTTGAGATTCTTAATTACTCTGCTACTGGGTATTTTTTCCCTTTATTATTATTTTTTTCTCTTTTTTTTGGGGGGGGGGGGGGGGGGGGGGGGTTGGGGTGGGGGAGTTGTTTCATATTTTAATTCAAAATATATTACCAATCTTTAAACTATTAGTAAACAATACCATACCATGTACATTGTTTACCGTTAATAATAAAATAAGAAAAATTATTGTGGGTTAACTTCCCATGAGTTTTAGTAATTACACTGCTACTTCATAAATACGTGTGGGTATTCAAACGATAAGGGAGGACATTTGATATTGTTAGTGAACTAAGCAAAAACATAGTATATTGCATCTGCATGCTTTTTTTCTTTCTGTCTTTCTTGTCGAAACAACATAATGGGTTTGTTTCCTACTGGGAAAATTGTAACTGGGTTATTGACACAAAAATTAACTGTGATGTTGCAGAAAAACGTATCTTAAAACAATTACATCAGTTATATAAATTTTATGTCATAAACTGTTACTACATATGACGATGGTGCAGTGACGACTGTTAGTCGTCCGCCTGATACGGCATAACTGGTGTGTTCAGCTGTGAGCTCGTGGTCTTGGGCGAGCTGGACGGGATGCTGAGGAGATCTGTATAGCTGTTCATTGAGTACATCGATGTAGCAGTGACGACGAGCGTGTTCTGGTTTGTAGCAGCGGACTCCATAACAGTAGATGGCAGTGAGGACATCGAAGGGATTGGCAAGAAGGAGGTGCATGTCATCAACGGGGCAGAACTACAGCGCACAGACGTCAGCTGTTGGTGGAAGCTGTATGTTTGCTGCAAACCAGATGTCTGTTGCAGACTAGACTGCGGTGGCTGATAACCCATTTGGGGTTGAGACCAGTTGTACGGTTGTTGTGTCTGCAGCTGTGGCTGATGGAGGTGAGTCTGTATCGCCTTGGACCTAGCAATGAAGTGTGACACTAATTTTGAAGCTTCTTGCTCGAATTCATCCCATAGCGAGTTGTGAATGTGCTTGTACTTGTCTGTCTGCCAGGCCCCGAACTTATCCCGTACAGTTAACGGCTGGTCAGCAACAGCCGCAATCTGTGCCTCGATCCGCTTGTGCAGAGAATCACTCTCTTGAACCTTCTTCTCCAGCGCTTCCAGATAAAAGTCGTCAACTGCACGCATCTTTGCCCCTCTGTTCGCCTGGCTCAGTGGCTCATCCATGGAGTCATCCTAGTCCAAGTTGTTGAGTTCTAGCTCTGGCTCTGGCTGGCTCGATGGCTGGTTCAAATTCGGTTGAGATGGAGCACTGAAACACTTCAGCTTGGACGTCCTTGGCCGCTTGCGGACAATATGCTTGCTCAAGAAGTCGAAGGCGCTGAGAATCCACTTCTCCCTCTCAGTGTGTTGCTTTGTGCCAGAACCGGATGGAGCCCTCTCCTTCAACTTGGTATATCGTGTCCGTATACCCAGGTACCAGGTGTAGAGGGCCATGGGATTGACGTTCATCTCGCGTGCCCTGTCCTGCCATAGCTTGTCCGGTTTTGCCTTATCTTTGTAATCACGAAGGCTCCTGTCGTACAGCATCTCGTTCTGTGCCAGCCACTCAGGGAAGTCCTTCTCCTCCTCCATGTTCAAGTTGAGCTTAGGCGTCTTGGTCTTCTTCGTCTTTGTCGCAGGGACGTCATCGGTGGAGTGGTTTGACTGTGCCACTGACTTGACTCATCCGTCTGAGTCGGCATGGGCCTCCTCCTCGGCTGACAGATCCAGTAACCTCTCATGGTCTTCGGAGGTTTCACTTGACTGCTTGCTTTCTCTGCCTCGTCTCTTCATGGGTGTTTTGGCTGGATGCTTTGCGTCAGCTTTGCCCTTCTTGCTGCCAGCCTGCTTCTCATAACTCTTTCTTTGGTGGCATCGTTGTGTTGTGTTGAACATCAAGTGCAGCTATGAATATCTGCGTCAAAAGACTCTAGTTTTATGCGATTCGCGCCCTCTGAACGGCGCTCCGATTGGTTGTACAACAGTTTTATCAAGTGCGCACGGGTTGCACGTGAGTTGAATAAAAATCGCACAGGGCTTGAACGGGACTCACACAGGTCGCACAACGCTTGCACGGGGCTCGTACAGGTCGCACAGCAGTCGCATGAAAGTTTTACCGTTGTCGGGCGTTTCGCAAGGAAATGTCGCACGGGAGTTGAAAGACAGTCGCACGACAGTTGCACAAGTGAGACTGTGTGTAGAAAAAACTAGGTAATTCGTAAGGGTATCGCACTACTGTACGATTTTTCAGTCGCACCGAAGTTGTACAAAAAATCGTTCAAGTGAGAACGGGGTTTAACAGAATAGGTTAAAAACCGTTTAAGTTCTATTGGCACTCGTTACATTTGGTCAGTTTCGCTTTCGTTTTAATCATTCGTCAGTCAGCTTCGGTTGGTTTTCGTCCGTTTCAAATGGAGTAGTTTAGAACTATAATCATTAGAGGTAAGAGAAAAAGCGTAGCGTTTATTTACGATACGGGCATTTTCATCTAGGGGCGAGATTTAGCTCAGTCGGTTGAGTGCTCGCTTGAGGTGCTTGCGTCGCAGGATCGAGCTACCTCGGTGGATCCATTCAACTGTTTGAGTTTTTTTCTCGTTCCAATCAGTACACCACAACTGGACAAAGGCCGTGGTATGTGTTTTCCTGTTTGTGGAAAAGTGCATATAAAAGATCCCTTTCTGCATTAGGACAAAAATGTAGCGGGTTTCCTCTGATGACTACGAGTCAGAATTACCTAATGTTGCACATCCAATAGCCAATGATTAATTAATCAATGTGTTCCAGTGGATAGTTAAAAAAAAAAAAAACTTTTCATCTATGACGGCGCCGTTTACAAGTCTCTGATTAACATTTATTGAATGCAGTGACTAGCTTTTACAATTGTGTGTACATTATAAACAAATGCTTTAGCTGCCTGTTATTTAGGAAAAGAGAGATCCCAACTTCAAACTGTTTGTTATTAATAACTGTTAACGGTAATACACTCGTAATGTGTCTTACCTTTAACACAGTAATACTAACGATTGGTTAATTTCCGTTGTTGGATATTGATAAGAGGATCGTGACATGTTACTGTTTGAAGTGCTTTCGCCAGATTATTTCTGGGAATAGCCTGTGGTACTTGTAACACAATGCTACAGTAAACATTTGTGATTACGAATCCTTTGAGACTACGAAATGTAATTTTGCAAAACAATTTGTCATATTACTGAAGACTTCTTTTCATGACTAATGCATTCTGTTGAGAGATTCTATTAACTTTTAAATATGAATGTGTATGTGGAACTCAAAAATATTTATCTTGACAGCTATAAGTCGGCCATCACGAATTCAGATCTACTTGCGTGTAACAGCATACACATTCATTGGAGACCAATATGATCAGTTATCGTATATACACAAGCATTAATGAATTAGCGGTCTAAAAGCTCCCCCACTTTAGTTTCTTAAAAACGTTGCTGCAAATAAATCCATAGGGCCTACTTGCATACATACATACATATATACATACATACATACATACATATCCTGGCAAGTCTGCAAGTTGTGTTTTGATGTGTATTTACAAATTAACATTAGTTTTTAAGTTTTCTTGTTAATGCAATATATTGTATAAACATCAGTTCTGTGTATGCATTTCATATTAATGTATTTTACAATTTTTCACAAATAAAAAATAAATGTTTAAAAAAAAAGTCTGCAAGTGGCGGGCGATTCATTGCCACAGGTTCGAGTCCCAGCAACGGCATGGGGCAATTTGTGAGGCCAGGAAGGATTTAATTATCCCCTGCGCCAGTGCGCTAATACCTATGTATGTAATAGTCAAAACCGACATACATGCAATATATAAATATTCATACATCAATACATACATACAAACATGCATACATACATTGATTTTTTTTTTTTTTTTTTTTTTTTTTTTTACTATTGTGAAAATTGTGAATGATATACCTCGATAAATTTACAAAAATGACAAACAGTTTCTATAATTAGCCTAATTATACACATTTTTTATAATTCAATTTCCGTTAAATTCATTACAGTATAACGTCATCCTATTGGTCCAAACGTAGCAACGGGAGTTTCTTCATTTATTGATGAACGTAAAACTTACGTCGTCAGGGAACGTCATTTTATTCATTTCAACTTATTTTCGTGCTTATGTCCAACTATGGTTCAAGCACGCTGTCCTGGGCACACACACACACACACACACACACACCTCAAGTATCTGGGCTGTCTGTCCAGGACAGAGGGTTAGTTGTTAATTGTTAGTGGTTAGTGAGCGAGAAGAGGGTGTAGTGGCCTTACACCTACCCACTGAGTCGTTAAAACTCGCTATGGGTGGGAGCTGGTACCTGGGCTGCGAACCCTATACCGACCAGCCTTATGTCTGATGGCTTAACCACGACACCACCGAGGCCAGTGGGAACGTCATATCTGATGACGTCATTTTATATGGACAAGTTGTTTTATTGTGCGTTATTGTTTATCGACCAAAAATAATTCAAAATAAATTATGAACTTTTAGTGGTATTATTACCAAGAATGATTCAAATTTAATTATAAAGTATTGTTTGTTAGTTCTTTTACGTTCATCGGGGTATGAAAAAAAACCCCAAATTATCTGCAAACTTCTGTGAGAACGGTTAAAAAAAAAATTTCATACTCCGATGAATGTAAAAGAAATAGCAAACAATCATTAAATAAACGTTTATTGATTAACAACATATTACGGTTTTGTTGTTCAGATTTTAATGTTCTGGATTGATTGTGTAAATAAAAGGATAAATGGCCACTCTTTAAGGTTAGTGTAAAGCTTTCTTGTTTTTGTCTGGGTGAGTAGGAACAAATGCACGAAGGTTTACCCTCACAAAAAGTGAACACTCGTGGATTTTTGTTCGTTTTAATATAATTTGCAGTCGCTGTTTCAAAGAAGTTTGGTGTGTGTGTGTGGGAGGGGGGGGGGGGGGACTAACTTTACGCATGACTCAATATAGCAGCTGATTTCTGTCATTCATCATACTTTCTAAACAACTGTCAGCATGAAGTGATGCTAAATTAGTGGGTATTGTCAGTGCTGGCAAAGAGATACATGACAAATGCATTGGATTGGAGTGATTATCTGTTTGCATGACGCTCCAGTTGCACATTCATATTTACACAATGTTAAGGGCTTGTCCAGATTTGTCATCGTTACATCCAAGTCGTTCACTGTGCGCGTCACTAATGCAGTCGAGGTGGGAGCTGTTTTTCTTTTACCCCCCAGAATATAACCCGTCTCCTGGGAGAAAACGGCGCTCGCTTCCGTTGAACAATTACCTAGTTGTGTACGAGATTTTACATGAAAGATATTTCTCTGTCGACAATTGGACATTTAATTAAGCATTTACATAGCAAACGCATATTCAACAATATAAACTAAATCTGACAACAAAAGAAAGTGGAATGGGGATTAAATACTCAATAAACTAAAGAAGAAATCAATATGCTTTAGAGATTAGTGATTAGGATACCGCGCGTAATACCAACTGATATTCATCAGCTAGAAGTGTTTAAAATTACAAATGGAAAACAAGATGAGCCAAGCTCAAATGGGCTAACTGCCAATGCATTAAGATAATAAACACGTCGAAAACTTAAAGGAGTATATTCTTTTAAAACTTTGCTTAATACGATGCTTTTAAAAAGGATTGGATGAACTGGTATAATGTATTTCACTACAAATGTCCTTTTAGGAAAATTTTAGTGGTGTTTGTAAAATAAGATCTGTCATCCACTTTATTCTACACGCACACACCACAAACACGCACGTACTAAGATAGTTAAAATACGGTTGTGATAGTAAATCAATAGTGATAGCACTATTGCAAAAGTATTGTGAATTTTTTAATCATGTCAGTTTGCCTCCAAATGCAATACCACTTCGTCCCCACAAAATTCCTCTTCACCCTACAAATAAAACAAAACCCACACACACCACACACACACCACACCACACCACACTACACACACGCACACGCACACACACACACACACACACACACACACACACACACACACACAGACATACGTTATCTAAATTCATAAAAAAAAAAGTATTTAAACGTCCGGAACAACTAACAGCAACAACAGTAACAACATCTAAAATGCGATTATACGCATAAACCAGTTTAAGTAAGAAAAGTCATTCCGTAATAAATCTCTATACGGTTAAAACATGACATTTATTTATATCATAAGTACACAGTTACAACTGAAATGTCTTCAATACTAATATTTCACATTATATCCCTATACTGAAATATGCAATGTAAGTACACATTTATAGTTGAATTAGTCTAAACGTTTCATACCTCTACACTACAATATCATGAAATGTATTTATATTGTATGTACTCGATAATAACTGAAATGTTCTGGATATAGATATTTCATAATATAGAGAGGTTATTTCATTTTTTTTTTTATACGATTTTTATGTCAACGAGTGATGATTGAAAACCATATTTATACGAATTGTGAAGCAATGAGTGGAAATATAGTTTTCACACATCACAATTTGACATAAAAATCGTATTCAAAAATACATCATGAAACGTATTTATATTGTATGGACTCGATTATAATTGAAATGTTCTGGATACAGATGTTTCATAATATAGAGAGTCTTTTTCATGTAGTTTTTTTCAAATACAATTTTTATGTCAACGAGTGGTGTGTGAAAAACATATCTTCACGAATTGCGAAGCAATGAGTGGAAATATAGTGTTTCACACATCACAATTTTACATAAAAATCGTATTCGAAAAAACATCAATTGTGATGTGTGAAAACTATATTTCCACTCATTGCTTCGCAATTCGTATAAATATGGTTTTCAATCATCACTCGTTGACATACAAATCGTATTGGAAAAAAACAACAAGATGAACGCCATGATCTATTTCTTCCGATGGCACTTTTCCAGAAAATTTACATGACCATAGACGTTTTAAAAGAAATTTGAATAAAAATTATCTTTATTTAATTGTTAAATTAACATTTATTTAATAATACTGCTGTGCAAACATACCTGACAAAGCAATCCTCCCCCCCCACCCCACCCCCCACATACACAAACAAAACGAATCGAACGCCGTTAAAATTTAACTTACACTCAATGACAGGACATTGTGTCATCATTATTTAGCTTCGTATTCAATTCGCTTTAGATATTTTATCGTAATTGTACTTCATATTATAGGTATTGTTGTTTAAATTAAAAAAAAATCCAAATACGATCAGATGCATTGGTAAAACTCAAACTTAAATACGAAGAAACAAGACAATGGGAGATAATTTAATCATGAACTTTTACAAAAAAGTAAATACGATTTCTGTATTTTCACTGTAGCTAAAATACAGTGAAAATATTACTTTTCACCGTATATCACTTTTATGGTTTTCGTATATCTATATATTTCATTGCTATGCATATAATAAAACTTCATACTGTAATATGAAATGTATTTATATTGTTAATATACGCACAGAAAATGTATCGACTATTGTTTATATACACGTAAAGTAGCTTGACATGAAAACCATAAGTGACTGATGTTTATAGTTTTATCATTCTCATTTTCTATCTCTATCAATAGATTGATACTTTATCATCACAGATTGTTAACCAATACTATTTATCTCAGAAAGTGTGTAATACGTGTGATGCTAACATTTCTGATCATAACATAACAGTCACTTGTACATTAGCCTGCTTCGCGTACACATGACTGGCCATCACCAAATGAACTTTATAGCCATATATTCACAAAATACAAATAACGTCAAAAGGGATTCTGCCCAACAAAAAACCCTTAAATACTGATATATTCATCTTCACTTTCATTCTCCCCGTAACATTATGTAAGGTTGTTTCTTTGTGCATCGGTTGTTCGAGCATTTGTTCCATGACAACTATGGAAAATTACATGGTAACTGAGATGTTAACACCTACATTTTACATTTTATGATATAAAGGGTTGATAAAAACAATAGTCATAAAAATGCTGCATGAAGCACCTAAAGCCTATTATACTTGAGGACTTAGATGTTACAGACGTTGATTAGTAAAACAAAATATTAGTGGCTGTATATTAAACGTGTTTCTGATCGTTCTAATATTTGTACAAGGTTAAATTTAATTTTATTTCCTAAAATATAATTTTTTCGTACGTACGAACTTATTTAAAGACAAAATCCAGTTTGGGCTTCTTACAAATATCAAGACGACCAGAAACACATTGAATATACAGACACTGATATTCTAAACAAGAAAATATATTTAATATGTAAGTTTAATTGTAAAAATATTTATTAGTCGGAAACATCTTACAATGCAGGAGACTCAGGAATGTCCCTTTAAAAGTGCGATAACTAACTTACGGTACTCTATTGGAAATTCCATCATCCATTTTTGTTTTGTCCTAGGTTGTACTAAAACTATTATAACAGTTGTGCTTGGTGTTCTGAGAGTGTACTACATACAACATTCGACGACCACTGGGGACCTTGTCAGAGAGTTCATTGTGCCAGTTAGGAGCTATATCTACCTATCTTTTTATCTTTACCGTATTTCTTTCAGTGTAGATTTTATTTCCCCTTTGTTGTTGCTCCATTTCATTTTGGTATCAAAATGGTACATTATTTTAAGATTAAGATTTTGTAATGTAGTGAACTTAACATTAACATAACACATGTTTGGGCCAATATACTTCTGTTTTGTAATTTGGTCTGGCTCATGGACTAATACTTTGTACATGTTGGGTTATGAACCAACACTTCTCAGGTTTTTTTTAGTGCATTAAACTCACCGTCAACCCCACCGCCATATTATATACTTTTTAAAACTATCCGCCTGAGGACATGTGAAAACAGAAGTGTGTCATTCCGTCAACACTCGAATCGCTTCCCATTTCGTAATGAACTCAGTGACAACTGGAGGCGTTCGATCGAAAATATTTCTTAATAATGTTAATTTAAAAGTCACGGCTAGGGCTGCGTATATAGACTGCGTAGGATTAACAACGCTTAGGGTAAAACATCAGTAGCTGTTACTTTAAAAATGGATTTCATCGCTTTATCACGATTGCTCTAAATTATTTAAACATTGGTGGGTGAGCGCTGTATTATTATTTTGGCCTTTAATTTCCGGACATGTTTAATAGTTTCTTTTGCATTAAATATTTACTCCAATGTCCGTTCATTCCCATCAAAAATTCGCCTTGCCACATCTGGAAGTCGATGAATGCGCGTTAATAGGTGATTTCATTTCATTTATAAATACTTACTTTAGTGCTTATCATATGTCCAATTAATGTTCAAGCACGCTGTCCTTTGTACACACCTCAGCTATCTGGGCTGATGAGTGAAAGAGAAGTAGGTCGTTAAACTCGCTCTGGATAGAAGCCGGTACCGGAATGCGATCCCAGTACCTACCAACCTTAAGTCCGGTGGCTTAATAGCTACACCAACGAGGAAGGTAATTGATATGATAGGGTTTTAAGCGCATTACAATTTCAATTTCCCTCAATATATAGATATTTATAAATGGATCATGTCTGGGATCGATTTATTTGTAAATAAAGGTAAAGATGAAAGAAATATTGTAAGGCGAAGTGATAAAAAAGCTTCGCTATGATCAGCTCGACTTCGCCCTGTCACAGCCTTGTAAAACTGTCACCTTGTGAACATAGTAGTGGTTACTTGCTTAATACATAATCACGGATGAATTGTGTGGAACTTCAAAAAAGCTAGGTTTAAACATCTCTTCGGAGAATTAATTGCAGTTATCCGCGTCTTTAAAATGACACTCTGGCGTGCCATATAAAACAAAGCCCCGGAATTGGTTACTGACGATGTCAGAGGCTAAATCCTGGGTGGGCATGCCTGAACCTTCGGGATATGGGCACGTAAAAAGAGTTCCCTTCCTTCCAATACGACGCAGTTAGTGACGGGCCTTGTCCAAACCACACTAGAGTCTGTTGCTAAAAATACCGTGATTTTCCATACTAAGCCGACGCTAAATGAAGCTTAAATTAAGATATTTTCCAAAACGAACCTGCCTTACGTTGTAAAAATGATATCGTATTTACTATTAAAAATAGAAGAAAAAAAATTGTAACAAGAAATTTTAAATGTATTAGAATTAAAAAAATCATTATTTTTGTTGCAAATGTCATACTTCGTTATCTTTACATTAAACTATGATTAAAAAAAAACAAAAAACTTTCAAATTAATCGATATCATATATAATGTACACGTAATTAAATAACTCGATAACATGAAAATAGTCATGTGCTGGCACAAGCTTCGTCAATAATCCTTAGTTAATTTAAGCCGAAATGACACATGAAGTAAACGTCAGGTATCCATTAAAATCACCTTACACGAACAGTTATATTGATAGGTGTTGGATGTTTTCCCGTCTTCCCTCTCTTTAGCTGTGACCCTGACTTGGCTGCAATGCATGTTTGTGACTAAGGTTGTCATGGATCGATAATTATTATGTACTCCGTTGCTATCCTAACTTGCATCTTTTGTCTTTATTGTAGTATATATTTTTTTCGACTTCTTAATTTAAGCCCTTCGTGCCTAATTTCAAGTAAAACTTTATCTTCTCAAAGGTTGGTATTTTCCGCATAGGTAGTACTAAACCAAATAACATCCGGCTGGGTCAAAGTTCGAGGTGCACCGTACTTTTGATATAGCAGTTTAACAGGGGCGGCACAGTGTAAAAAATAGTGGTACGGGTCGACGTTGTCAGACTCTCATCAAATTCACATGTGAAGGACATTTTCACAGATACAACAAATATAACCGTTAATACCAGAAATCCTCTCATAGGTGATACATGTGTATTATGAAAAGAATTAGCTTCATCTGGGCAATATATGTATGCACTTTTATTTCAGGTCAGGTCAAAGGGCTTAACGTGAACATTCAGAGCAAGCTGTTGTAGTGCACGCCTGTCATGGACACATGTGTTGATTTAGAATATAATAGAATATATGTTTCAAGACACCCCAATACGAAAAACATATCGGCTATTAGGTGTCAAACTATGGTAAATGCAAAACATTAAGAGGTGTCGACTTATGCGGCATCTGGTAAGTACAAAGAAAGCTGTCGGAAGTGCATATCAAAAAAGGAGAAGCGATCAGAACGATAGAAAACTTTAAAAAGGCCTTGCGTATTATATTATAGAAAGAAAGAAAGAAGTGTTTTATTTAACGACGCACTCAACACATTTTATTTACGGTTATATGGCGTCAGACATATGGTTAAGGACCACACAGATTTTGAGAGGAAACCCGCTGTCGCCACTATATGGGCTACTCTTCCGATTAGCAGCAAGGGATCTTTTATTTGCGCTTCCCACAGGCAGGATAGCACAAACCATGGCCTTTGTTGAACCAGTTATGGATCACTGGTCGGTGCAAGTGGTTTACACCTACCCATTGAGCCTTGCGGAGCACTCACTCAGGGTTTGGAGTCGGTATCTGGATTAAAAATCCTATGCCTCGACTGGGATCCGAACCCAGTACCTACCAGCCTGTAGACCGATGGCCTAACCACGACGCCACCGAGGCCGATATATTATATTATAGATTCACCATGTTATGCACTTTTTAGTTTGTCATCCTGACTGATGAAATTAAAAATTGAGTTCTGCAATGATATTATAATTCAAGTTTTGTGAAAGAAACGTTCACTTATTTTCATTTTTTTTTTTTTTTTTATAAACTGCCACACGGGGAGTTAGGATCTTTGACATATATCACAAAATCTCCTAAATATTTTGAAATATATTAATAGAAATAAATCTCAAGTTAACAGTGCTTAATTAATTAATTATATTATATAGGTCATTTTGAGAAATTACAGCATACACCAGGTTGTGTACGTTTTATCTTAGTTGTAGTTATTATGCTTTTACCATCATCAGTTGGACAGGGACATTATGACCATGCACTGATGAAGTAAATCAGGTGTACTTGTAAAGCATTTAATGAAGGCATAGAGAGAGACAATTTGACTTTCTTCAACACAGATGTTAAAAACTGCAAACTCGTAGGGTTATTTAGTAGTCCTTAACCCGTTGTAATATTTGGTTGTTTGTTTTATTTAACGAAACCACTAGAGAACATTAATTCATTAATCATCGGCTATTGGGTGTCAAACATTTGGTAATTCTGACTCGTAGGCATCAGAGGAAACCCGCAATATTTTTCCTAATGCAGCAAGGGATCTTTTATATGCACTTTCCCACAGACAGAAAAGCACTGGATAAAACGAGAAAAAAAACAATCAGTTGAATGGATCCACCGAGGCGGTTTGATCCTGCGACGCAAACACCTCAAGCGAGCACTCAACCGATTAAACTAAATCCTGCCACCCGTTGTAATATTTGCAAGTCCATAAATCTTTGACGCCGAACAATTATTGGCTGCTGTTTTAGCGGGTATGTGACGTAGATTTGTTTTCTGGTTATTTTGTATTTGTATTGTGAACCTTTGTTGGGGGGAATCCTTTGTTTATGTCGAGTGACATCATGTTTTACTTTAAATAGTCTCCAGTTAATTACGTATGTTTATGTGACGAAATTATTAATTTCTAATTATTTGTCGCAAATGATGAAAACGTTTGTTGTAAATTATTTAAATAATTTAATAAAATGAATTAATAATAATAGATAGATAGACAGACAGATAGACAGATAGATAGATATGTTGGTAGGTAGGTAGGTAGGTAGGTAGGTAGGTAGATAGTGGTAAATTATTTAAATAATTTAATAAAATAAATGAATAAGAGAGAGCGAGAGAGAGAGAGAGAGAGAGAGAGAGAGAGAGAGAGAGAGAGAGAGAGAGAGAGAGAGGGGGGGGTAGTTAGGTAGATAGGTAGGTAAGTAGGTAGATAGTGGTAAATTATTTAAATCATTTAATAAAATGAATGAATAATAGATAGAGAGATAGATAGATAGGTAGATAGATAGATAGCTAGATAGATAGAAGGCACATACATACTACATACGGATTTAGTTAATACTGTTGGTTTGTTTGTTTTGTTTAACGACACCACTGGATCACATTGATTAACTTTATAATTCTATCAGGCTGATTAAACGGCAGTTTTTGATCACGTCGCTTGCTCGCACGAGGCTTGTATCTACATACATATACATGTCCGCGTGTGTGATTGTGTGCGTGCGTATGTGCGTGTGTCTGTTTGCGTTGTATATTTAAATATAGAAACAGAAAGTATACAAGTATACATGTATATTCAACTATTCGTTATACTTATGTCCCGTTTTATTACAAAATATTTATTTTTTTAAAGGCATACTGTCACGGATTTAAGGACCGTATTTCTCTAAAAACGGATAATAAATAAAAATTACATTAATTGTTGGAAACTAAATCTAGCTATCGCATCACCGTAACTGAACCATGATGGAGTGAAATCCATGTCATCCCTCTCGGCAATTGTAGTTTTTTAATTATGGACCATTGCCATAATTCAGTTATTTTTACAAAATGTCATTAATAAATGGAGTATTGTGGCTATGAAGATGGTTGAATAAAGTACATTTAGGGACAAATCAAATTATTTTTGTTCAGGTAATACTTTGTTAGACCATTAAATAGGTCAGTGGTCTGTGACAATATGCCTTTAAACGATGCTACTTACGAAGAGCTGCAGCATGGATTGTAATCGACTGACGCTTGGCGGGCTTTCAGCAGGTATATCGTCCTCGAAATGTCTATAACTTGGCGAATCATTAAGCACGCTGTTCTGGGCATCGTTTTGAGTGTCCACAAATGTATTTGGTTGATACGAGCCCCTTAACAGAAGATTTCTCAAGAGGTTGCTTCTCACTTTGTCTTCCATATCTGTTAGCGTTGGATCTGATCGCTTGCCGTTACCTAAAAAAAAAAAAAAAAACATTGTCAAAAATATCGGCTACAGTGAAAAAGAAGAAGAAGTTTATTTTGTTTAAAGACACCTCTAGAGCACATTGATTTATTAATCAATGGTTATTGGTTGTCAAACATTTGGTAATTTTTACATATAGTCTTAGGGAGGAAACCCGCTACATTTTTTTCCATTAGTAGCAAGGGATTTTTTATATGCACCAACCCACAGACAGGATAGCACATGCCACGTCCTTTAATATACCAGTCGTGGTGCACTGGCTGGAACGAGAAATAGCCCAATGGGCCCACCGACGGTGATTGATCCCAGACCAACCGCGCATCAAGCCCAAAAGAAAAGAGAGACATCAAACATGTCGGCTACAATGAATGGACAGGAAAGTTTGTTTATCAGGCACACAGATAAATTTAGTAATTGTGATAGTTGGTATAAATAATTTGAAATTCTTCTTCAGTCACATTAATCAATCAATGGACCATTGGCACGTGCATACATCAACCAAAGGTTCAAGCACGTCTGTCTTGGGAACATTGTCGGAGTTTTCCGGCGAATGTACAAGACTGAGCACCACATTAGAAGTAAGAACTGTATTTTTTTTATTCACATGGTTCAAAATATACAGGAATATATAACCTTAACGATTCCACGTGCATTCCGATGGTTTGTGGATGATGCATTGACCGCAGGTCACCTGACTTGACAAGACAAGACAAGAATGTATTACGCTTAAGCCGTATTCTACGGCATATGAGGACATGTATTCAGTGGTAGGACATGATTTACAGGAGCAAAAATAGTATAATTAAAATATTAATTATAATATTGGTAGTAATTACAGATATAATACAATTGCGAAAATGAGTAAATATTATATTTTAAAAGAAAGAAAGAAAGAAAGGTTTTTATTTAACGACGCACTGAACACATTTTATTTACGGTTATATGGCGGCAGACATATGGTTAAGGACCACACAGATTTTTGAGAGGAAACCCGCTGTCGCCACTACATGGGCTACTCTTTCCGATTAGCAGCAAGGGATCTTTTATTTGCGCTTCCCACAGGCAGGATAGCACAAACCATGGCCTTTGTTGAACCAGTTATGGATCACTGGTCGGTGCAAGCGGAGCACTCATTCAGGGTTTGGAGTCGGTATCTGGATTAAAAATCCCATGACTCGACTGGGATCCGAACCCAGTACCTACCAGCCTGTAGACCGATGGCCTAACCACGACGCCACCGAGCCCGGTATATATTATATTTTATCAACAGTATATAAATATAGCTTATCATATAATATTAGATACGTTATATGTTTGCTACATATAGAGCTTGGGGTGGGTGTGTACGAAACATAACATCCATGAAACCAAGTCGAGACTTTTTCGGGGGTTCCACTACTTGCCCATCCCCTAGATTAGGATACGAGGCTACGTGAAGGCCATTATACATGTAGCTTGTTTCACTAGACACGGCCCTGAATGTCCAAAATGCGATAACATTGCTTGTACATATCAAGTCGATTATTAATAACATTATTTTCGAAGTATAATACATGATTGCACGTGCTGTTGTAGCATTGTGTAAACCACATGACATACAAGTATAGAAGGGTATATAAGTTCACAGAAAATGTATTACTGGACATTCCATACATTATTGTTATATGAGTAAAATATGGGTAAATCGAAAATTGCTTCTCCCTACCCATCAAGCATATAACGTTCAATGCATTTATTAATTATTTAACATTGAAAACAATTTATTCCCATGACATTCATTATCAGTCACTATCAAAGAACCTATCAATTGAACAAATATAAACGTGTATTACACAATACGTACAATCAATATAAAACCATATAAAATACACCTACATATGAAGCCAGAGGTGGGTGTGGGGTTGGGCAGAGGGCCACGCCTCCACCAATCGCGGGTATACAATATTCTGGCCACGTGCGTGTACAATATGTGGCAATGAACATCACGAGATTAAGACCTCACCCCACCTCCCATCATCAAAAGGGAACGTGGCCTTCAGATGAACACTTGTCCATTATTGTCATATTTTCATTATCGTGTGTTATTAGGAGAGGGCCTCGTAAGTTGGATAACTTGTGCCCAATCCATTTGTACATTATATGCAATAAAATATGTTTCAATCAATCCCCAATAGCACCCACACTTATTTATTTATGTATCCGTACATTACATTAATGACATAGCAGGCGCGGATCCAGAAGGGTTTTTTTAATAGCGGGGGCCCAAAACCCGTTTTGAACAGGTGGATAGGATAAGTTTTCATTTTGTGTGTGTGTATTCTGTAACATATATTGTTTGACAAAAATAGAAGAGGGCGTGTCACCTGAATCCGCGTCTGAATTGTTTATTGACTTATGTTTCCAAATTGGGTTTTTTAAATATAGGTTATACTACAATGTATTCCGCTAGGAAGGTGGAAAAGAACATTAGTTTGAAACACACTATAGAGTGATGATTTTGGTTACGCAAATAGCCGTAGTTATTTTAGGAGAACGAACCTGCATTCAAAACATACATAGATTTTTGTAAAATAGAAATAAGTCAACTTCGTGCATTTTAGATGATGAATTGTATATAAAACCTGTCGGGGTTTGGGTTTGTTTTCATGAAAATGTAAAGAAAACAAGGACTGAATAGGAATTAAACGTAACATTTGCAAAAACCTTAGGGTCTAAACGATTGAACAGGACTATAGTACTGGTTGTAGGGACATACGGCCCTTCTTAAATGTGTTCATGTTTTCTTTTATTAGTTTGCATGTGGGTTTTTTTTAAATAACTAATTATGTGGGTGTTCATTAGTTCATTATACTTTAATGTACTTGGTTTAACATAGAAATATGGTTTAAGAAGTAGTTTGCGGTTGTCCGTAAGAAAGTTACATATAAAGAGATAATGATATTCGTCACCTATGTCATTCATTTCACAAAGTGCGTTTTCTAAAGGGATATTATTCCATCGTCCGGTTTTAATTGGTAGGTTATGGTTCGCACTTTTGTATTTAAAAAGGTTGGAAAGATATTTTCGGGTAAAATGTTAAAATATTTTTTTTAGTTAAGATTATTTTTAAAGATATTGTAAAAATTTCCTTTGGAAGATTTATCTTTATCACTGATCTAGTTTTGGATGTACTGGTCGTGCTCTCTTAATTTAAGTTGTTCTATTAATATTTTAGTGGATTGAAAGTTTCGGTACATCCATGTATCTGACATGCCAAGATTATCAAGTATGGCTTTGATATTATTTATCCATTTATAACTTTGTTCATTCAAGAACTGATCAAGCAAACTTACTTCGTGCAGTAAGAATGAAATCTTTGTTTGTTTTCCCGTTACAATTCTAGCCCAGTATCTAATTATTTTTTGTTGTATAATGAATTTGAGTGGCTTTCTTCTGAGCTCGCCATATAGCATGAACAACGGTGTGATCTTTTGTAAAGGTAGTATGCGTCTCGTGACATTTACATTTATAGATTCAATTATATCGGTATTTTCATATCCCAATATTTCACAACCATATATGATTAGACAATGGACTACTTTTTTCTGTCATAATCATAATTGGATGATTGGAAGCTAGTTGTATTAAATGAAACTCTGTTTACACGGTTAGCAAGCAGTGTACAATTCCCGAGTTATTTATGCAAAAATTGATTTGTAGTTATTTATCACAAATAAAGGTAAAATAAGCGAATGAAAAGCAAGTTTGTTTTATTAATCATCGGCTATTGGATGTCAAACATTTGGTAATCTTAACAGAGAGGAGACACGCTACATTTTCCAGTAGTAGCACGGGATCGATCTTTTATATGCACCATTCCACAGACAGGATAGCACATACCATGTAACGAGAAATAGCCCAATGGACAATACGCTAATGATACTTGTATCTATATATATATATATAGCACCTTTGATCAAAATGAAAAGACAGATTGCAAAATATTCTTGGTTTGTTCATGCTATGTTTGAAACAAGACCATGAACACTACAGGAGTATGAGACGGGGACACTCTATCTGGTTGACTTAGGGAATACAGATATTAATAAAGTTTAATTGTAAATGTGCAAGTAATCTAAAGTATTCTGTTTTTCACTTGTTAGTGAGTTCCCTAAATATCCCAAAACAATAGACAACCAGCCTCATTTTATATTCTAGGCAAAGTGCACAAAGTATTGGCAGGTGACATCACCCCACCCCAAACACCACCGCCCCCACCACCACCACCACCACACCCATGGAAGTTCTGCCCAACTTTGAAGTTGTCAGCTCTAATACGTTGACACTTTTTCTTATGATTTTAAGGGGCGGAACGTAGCCCAGTGTTAAAGCAGTCGTTTGATGCGCGGTCGATTTCAGATCGATCCCGGTCGGTGGGTCCATTGGGCTATTTATCGTTTCCGCCAGTGCACCACGACTGGTATATCAAAGGCTGTTGTATGTGCCATCCTGTCTGAAGCATGGTGCATATAAAAGATCCCTTGCTACTAATGGAAAAAAACTGTAGCGGGATTCCTCTCTAAGACTATATGTCAACATTACCAAATGTTTGACATCCAATAGCTGATGATTAATAATATATCAGTGTGTTCCAGTGGTGTTGTTAAGCAAAACAAACTTAACTTGGGGTTTTAAAGAAACACTTATTTTTATTATATCTTTGAATCGAGTGCCCGCTCTAAATTATATATTAGTAATTAACTAATTAATGTGCATTGCCTCCTATACTTTTATTTCGGCAGGCGCATAAATAGTAAATAATTTCCCTTCCTCTAATTTAAATAGACAACATTTTTAAATGCCCTCAATATTGTTCATTTCATTTCAACTTATTTTTCGTGCTTATATCCAATTAAGGTACAATCACGTTGTCTTGGGCACACACCTGAGCCATCTGGGCTGTCTGTCCAGGACAGAGGGTTAGTTGTTAATTGCTAGTGGTTAGTGAGAGAGAAGAGGGTGTAGTGGTGTTACACCTACCTAAAACTCGCTCTGGGTGGGAGTCGGCACCGAGCTACGAACCAGTACCTACCAGCCGGCTCTCAATAATGAAACAACCCCCTGCGATCGATTGACACAATCGACGTGTGAAGGTGGCGACCGGGACTGACGTGCTTGATCCTTCAGTGGATATACTTTCCATTGGTTGGTTAGACGTGGGTCACTTGGACTATTTGAGAATTGTTCAGAGCAAAGACTAAAATTTGGGACAGGTCTTTCAGACAGTTTTTAGGGCGGGACGTAGACCAGTGGTAAAGCGCCCGCTCGATGCGCGGTCGGTCTGGGATCGATCCCTGTCGGTGGACCCATTGGGCTATTTCTCGTTCCAGCCAGTGCACCACGACTGTTATATCAAAGGCCGTGGTATGTACTACACTGGCTGTGGGATGGTGCATATAAAAGATCCCTTGCTGCTATTCGAAAAGAATAGCCCATGAAGTGGCGACAGCGGGTTTCCTCTCTCAATATCTGTGTGGTCCTTAATCATATGTCTGACGCCATATAACTGTAAATAAATTGTGTTGAGTGCGTCGTTAAATAAAAAAAAAAAATTCTTCAGACAGGTTTTATTCTTTAGGGTGGGGGCGTAAAAAATGCCTTCTGACCACCACCATCCATCAAATGAAGTGCCACAAGATAAGATAAGATTAAGACCAATAGAAGAGAACATCAAAAATAGTATTATGATTTCCCAAGGCAGCAATTAATATGAACTCATTTCACAGCTCATTGCAGAGTAAGGAACAGAATCTAAAATCATATCGAAATTCTAGTTAGTTTAGCTGAGTTAGTTCCCTTTTCAAATAAAATTCTTGATAGTTCACTGCTATTTGACCAAAGCTACGCTCCATTATTATGGTGATAGTTTTAAGCTAGACTGTGTCTTTGAGACGATGGGATAGGACTTATCTCAGTCGGTAGAGCACTCGCATCGTGTACTTGGGTCATAGGATCGATGGCCTTTAGTGGATATATTGCGTTCTTCCCGTCCCACAGACTGGTATATCAAACGACTACTCGATTTTAAATACACGATTAAATGAATTTATTGAAGATAATAATATCCTGAGCGAAGCTCAGACTGCATTCCGAAAAGATAATTCTACACTGACCATTTATTTAACATTCATGCCATTATCGAAATTCTAAAGAATAAGGGTAAAAAATTGTTTTGTGCATTTGTCGACTTCCAAAATGCATTTGATATGATATCCAGGGCTTATCTTTGGCAAAAAATATTAGATAATAAAATTAACGGCAAAATACTCGTCATTATACATAATAAGTATCAGGGTGTTAAGTCGTGTGTTAGTGTAAATTCAGTACATTTTCAGCTTTTCCCATGTGACATCGGAGTACGCCAAGGGTAAAATCTGTCACCGATCTTATTCTCCCTCTATTTAAACGACTTGGAGACTTTAAAAAAAATAATTGTACGGGTGTTCCTCATGCAATAGACGACGTACATATATTTCTTGAAACAGGTGTATTAAGCCTTCTAGCTTCCTCAGTATTTGACCTATAACATACAGTAAATGGTGTGTTTTTTTAATATTGCAATACCTGGAAACTCAAAGTGAACATCGACAAAACTAAAGTAGCAATATTTAACGGTAATACAAAGGATTACAGGAAAATATTTACGCTTGGAAATAGGGTAATTGAGAATATAAAGGAGTACAAATACCTGGGACTAACGCTAAGCAAACTTAAATTCAACACAACCAAAAGACTGCTAACACAACGAGCAACAAAAGCTATGTATTTTATTTTATCTAAACCTAAAGATAACAACCTATCAATCGAATGTAAATTAAAATGATTCAACTCTATAGTAACCCCAATCCTTCTATATGGTTGTGAAATGTGGGAATATGAAAATACCGATATAATTGAATCTATAAACGTAAACTTCATGAGACGCATACGACCTTTAAAAAAGAGCACACTGTTGTTCATGCTATATGGCGAGCTCGGAAGAAATCAATCTAATTAAAATTAGCTCAACTGGTTAATTAATATTACCTGTGGATCTAACAGCATCCCGTTGGAGCTCATGTCCAGATGACCTTTCATTCGACCAATCAAAATCTTACTTGCAAAATCATACCAGTAATTTGAAAAGAATTTGAAAACATTCGGAATTATGCCGAGGGTATACGAAATGATTCGGGTGAATTACGAAGTATGCCAGAAGCTAATTTCAATATAAAATTTTATATAAAATTCGTTTTAAGACGAACAAAAACCGTGATGGTATAGCCATAAAATCTGTTTATACTAGTATACAATCCAGACTTTATTACTGCACTTTTCCCCCTGTTTTTTAATGTTGAAATAGACCAACAAGTTCGCCTATTGCATAAATAGTTTCGCCCGATATTTTTAGAATTTGTCTGCTCCCGAATAATGCTATAAAAGGCAAAGTGTAATTGGTCAATATTTAAATTGTTATTTAATCAGATTGGGAAGAAAGCCACTAAAATTCATTATACAACAAAAAATAATTAGCTTCTGGGCTAGAATTGTAACGGGAAACCAAACAAAGATTTCATTCTTACTACACGAATTAATGTTGCGTGATCAGTTCTTAAATGAACACAATTATAAATGGATAAATACTATCAAAGCTATTCTTGATAATCTTGGCATGTCAGACACATGAATGTACCGAAACTTTCAATCCACTAAAATATTAATAGAACACATAAAATTAAGACAGCATGACCAGTACATCCAAAACTGGAACAGTGATAAAGATAAATCTTCCAAAGAAAACTTTACAATGTCATTAAAAATATTCTTAGCTTACAAAAATATTGTAACATTGTACCCGAACATATCTGGTCCAACCTTATTAAATACAGAACTGCGAACCATTACCTACCAATTGAAACCGGACGATGGAATAATATCCCTTTAGAACGCACTTTACACACTTTGTGAAATGAACGACATAGGTGACGAATATTATTATTTGTTTATATGTAACTTTTTCACAGTTAACCGCAAATTACTTTTGAAACCATATTTCTATGTTAAACCAAGTACATTACAGTATAATGAACTAATGAACATCCACAGAATTAGTTATTTAAAAAACCCACATGCAAACTAATAAAAGAAATCATGAATAAATTTAAGAAGCCGTAAGTGCCTAAAACAGTACTAATACTACAATATACACAGTCTGGGTACCCTGTTAAAATGACAAACAGTACTACATCCAACTTGCTGGCATGTTTTAATCACAGACATATGCATGCAGTGCAATTCTAATGTTTAAAATCGTGCATAGTGAAATAGCATCAACAAAACATTACAGGAAAAAAGAACATTGTTTTGAACAGTTTCTCACTTCTATTGCCGTGTATAATTAAGATCTCGAAATGGCTTCATGGATGTTATGTTTCGTACACACCCACCTCAAACTCTATATGTAGTAAACATATAACATATTTGTCTTACTACATCATAAGCTATATTTATATACCATTGATAAAATATCATATCTACTAATTTTTGCAATTGTATTATATCTGTTCTACTACCAGTATTATAATTATACTATTTGTGCTCCTGTACACCATGTCCTACAATTGAACACATGTCCTCGTATGCCGTAGAATACGGCCTGAGTGTAATAAATTCTTGTCTTGACTTGTTTGACATCCAACAGCCGATCAATGTACTCTAGTGATGTCGTTAAACAGAACAAAAGAATTTTTTAAAAACCAAACAATGATATTGTCCTAGTTATATCTACATTTGTATTTTCATTCTACAGCTATGTTGTGATTGAATTTCAGTAACTCAAACCATGCCGTTTTTGGCAATAAAAAAAAAAAAATACAAAGTGATAAGATAGTATTAATTTTCTGGGGACAAAAAAAAAAAAAAAAATCATTACTATTTGGATATCTGCCATCTTCAGTGACAATTTTTAGCCCATAGATAAAGTATTGTTAAAATAGCAACAGATTCGAAATTGTAAGTAAATACAATGCATCGCTCATTGGACATAATAGTACCCTTCTGTCTGGCGTTGCATTTATTGACTTACAATAATGAGTCTGTTGTTACTTTAACAATATTTGACATATCGGCCTTAAAGGGACATTCCTGAGTTTGCTGCATTGTAAAATGTTTCTGACTAATAAATTTTTTCTACGATTAAACTTATATATTAAAGATATTTTCTTGTTTAGAATATCAGTGTCTGTAAATTCAATGTGTTTCTGATCGTCTTAATATTTTTAAGAAGCCCAAACTGGATTTTGTCTTCACATAATTTCGTATGTACGAAAAAAACATTTTATGAACTAAAATGAAATTGAACCTAGTACAAATATTAGAACGATCAGAAACACGTTTAATATACAGCCACTAATACTGTATGCAAAAAAATATATTTGATATGTAATTACAATCAATAATAAGTCGCTGTTAGTCGATAACATCTTAAAAATTGCAGCAAACTCGGGAATGTCCCTTTAAACTCCACTGATGGTAGTAAATATCCATATGGTAATGGTTGTAAAATATAAAAGTCACAGTCCTATACTGTTTAAATAATTCCATATGTAGTAGGGTTATCGTTTTTCTTCTTCTTCTTCTTCTTCTTCTTCTTCTTCTTCTTTTTAGTTTTTTTAGTTTTTTTATTTGGGTGGGGGGGGGGGGGTGGTCATTATTATTAACTACTTATTGTGGCGGAAGCCAATTTCCCATCTTTTTTTGTTTTTTTGATTCTCTAAATGGTACGATATTTGCCCCTATACCCTAGGTGGTATTTATACCCTGGTGGGCAGTAAACCCACCGGGGCTAAGCGAATGCATATAAACATGGCTTTAGGCTGTGTACGCGAGCTTTCGAATCTACTGCACATGCATTAATTTGGGGTTAGAAATCACAATAGTAGCACAAGAATTCTTATTGACGTTAATAACGTTAGATATTCTGAAAATAAATTTTAAATGTGTTTGCATCAATAGGTTCATTGAATTAAGTGGCTATAATTATATAATCACTTGACAAAGCAAAATCAAAGTATGCTAAGTGATTATACAGATAATTCATACAGTAAGTGATAGTCTTGCAAGCAACTATACAGTGAAATGGGTAAGAATGGAAAATGTTTTGGTCATTTTTTTTATATTAGAACGTCAAATAATTCTAGTGGGAAGCGCAAATAAAAGATCCCATGTTGCTAATCGGAAAGAGTAGCCCATGAAGTGGGGACAGCAGGTTTCCTCTCTCAATATGTGTGTGGTCCTTAACCATATGTCTGACGCCATATAACCGTAAATAAAATGTGTTGAGTGCGTCGTTAAATAAAACATTTCTTTCTTTCAAATAATTCTAAGTTATATACTACTAATAAATACAAACGTAACGGATATTAGCAAAGATTTAGTGAAATGTTGATTACAATAATAATTGTATCGCGGGTGAATTTAACGTTTTGCCATTTTCCATACTGATCTACATACAAAACTGACTCAAAATTGTGTGAAAATATTATTTTCAAGCCTTAAATGGTATATCGTTATAATAACAAATCATTTATATGATTGTTCTTTTTGCTATAGCTCATAAAACTAATATAATTTTAAATAATAATAATAAAAGCACTTAATCGGTGAAACATCTTGAAAGTATAGTATAGTTTATTAGCTTTCAGCTTTCCGGCTCATAGGCATTACATTTTATATACAAATCAATAACATTTGACAAGTGGTGCATAATTGAAGGATGGACAATTAAATATATTGGGAACGTAAACATAATGCATTTTTAAGATATTTACCAATATTACATAATTATTTTCTATTTTGAACAGACAATAAATGCACACGTTAAAAGCACCCATCGCCCACGCATTTAACAAAAACCGCTCCGACGGGCCTGATGTTGGTTTGTAGGATAAATGAAATAACCAGCCACTTATCTACTTTTGCAGATTGTTTTGAAAAATGACAAACCAATTTTACACATATATCAGTTTTAGCGATACATTAACAAGACAACTGAATTTATTGACAATAAAAATCTTTTGAAAAATCGGAAAAAGCAAATTGAAATGCTAGTGATGGATGATGATAATAATGACCAATATTTATTTAATAATTGGGATTTTGTCTTTGTTTATTTGAAAGAGCTAAAAGGTTTTCGATTATTTATTTTTTCATTATATATATATATATATATATATATATATATATATATATATATATATAGATTTGAATATTACATCTAATATGGATCGATGTTTTTGTGTCATGTGGACGAATTTGAGAAAATGAAATGCTATTAAAGACAGAGTCATAGTGAACTTGCTAAAGTCAAAAGTCGAATTTAAATGGTGGGTACGTACATATTCAGTTAGTTTGTTCTGGTTTGTTTTTGGGTTTTTTTTATAGTTTGTTCTGTTTAACGATACCACTAGAGCACATTGATTAATTTATCATCGGCTATTGGATGTCAAACATTTGGTTATTGTGACATAGTCTTCAGAGGAAACAAGCTACATGTTTCCAACAGCAGTAAGGGACCTTTCGGATGAACTTTCCACCAGATAAGGCAGCACATACCTTAGCCTGTGATATACCAGTTTTGGGGGTTTTGGTTTTAACGGGAAAACCCCAATCATAGCATCGGTCCACCGAGATGATTTGACCCTTCGTCCTAAGCACCTCAGGCGAGCGCTCTACCAACTCAACTAGACCCCGCCTCCGTTCTTCTTACTTTTATCATACATACTGGCTGTGTAGACACTTTTCTATGGTATACCTTTCTTTATTACCCCAGCGGTCACTCATAACTGGGGAAAATATTTTCCATATTTTCTTAGTGAGAAATATTCTGCATTGGTCTAGCGAACAATACTATTGGACAATTTGACGCTTACAAACCAATGACTTTGTCGTACTACATATGACGATTTGACAAACACACAAAATGACATCATGTAGTTTAAAGAGTTTGGAGACTACGCAGTGTTGTTAGCAATCTGATTAAAATTATTTCTACTGGTCTAAATAAGGCATTCGTAATTCACAAGAAACATGTCGTATACCCTCAGGATAATTCGGAATGTTTTCAAATTATTTTTAAATCACTGGCATGATTCTGCAAGTAAGGTTATTATTGGTGGACATGAGCTCCAACTGGCTGCTGTTAGATCCACATGTAATAGTGGAGCTAATTTTAATTAGATTGCCTTTACGGGTCTCTGTTTTTGGTGTTAAATTAATAACAAAATGTCATTTTAATGCAATTCATTATAGATTTGGAAGCAGAATAAAGAGAACTTGTGTTTTTAAAAATTATCTATGAAGGTAATTAAATTACGTTATAGTAATTCTCAGAACAGTGCGTAAAGTGGTTTACATCGTTCCTATACAGGCTGGCCTTCGTGTATGTGCGTCGAAAATAAAGGCTTTTAGAGAAAAAATAGCTGAGGTAATAAATAGAATAACAAACTCGGTACCAGTTATTATCAAATTTATGACCCTCGTGAAATAATTTTCACTCGGGACATAAATTTGATAATAACTGGTAACTCATTTATTATCCTCTATTTAATAACCGGAGATGAATCTTATATTGGATTCCAATTTATTTACTTTATTATCAATATAGGACCTGTATTAAAATATCATTGGGGATCGCAAAAACTAATTATTTTAGTATTTGAGAAATAGTCGAAAACTACTCTTGATTTACGGTAAGACACGTAATTTTCGAAGCAACTAATAAAGTTAAAAGTTTTTTAAATATTTCATTCATAAAGCAGCACAAGAACAAATACTGAAAAGTAAATGTTCAATAACCATTACTTCTTTGAGGTACATGCGTTTTTATAATTATGAAACATTTCGAGATATGACAACAACCAGAATGACCAGAAACACTTGAGGTGTATGAAAATTGATATTCTAAACAATAAAATGCAAGTAACTTCTGATTTAAAACGATTCTAATAGTGGACACTATGTCGTAGTGTTTACAGACTGGGGCATATCATTTTAATTATCCTGTATGTGGGGTCATACACCCAGAAAGGGAGAATAATGTTTCCTTAACGACCGAAGTGTTTGGAATTGGGTGGAATGTTGTGATCGATCATCAAATTGCACTAACTGACCAATAATCAGTAATAATCGATTATAATGTACTTGGTGCTTTGGGGTACTAAATCTGCTACTTTATATTGTTTTCGAAACTGTTTGGTAGAGTAGGTTTTTTTTTACGCCTATATTCAGCCACGGCTGTGCGGGGGGGGGGGGGACTCTAGTCTCTCTCTCTCCCCCCCCCCCCCCACCCACCCAATAATTCTGAATCAAAAATATTGGTAGTAAATCTTAGGGCAAAGATAAATTTTACTTGTAGAATGCAGGAAATTGCTTTTCAGGATATCTAGTTTTCAAAAGTTTACGGGAGAGCATACTCCCGAACCTCTTAGAAACTTTGCTTTGCGCACTCGATCTGTCAACCCCCCCCCCCCCCCCCCCCCACCCCCCATCCCATATCTACATGCTTCCGTCGTGCCTGATATTAAAATGTTTTGATAAAATAACTTATATTATTAGAATTTCGTTCCTTCATATTGAAAATTTGAGTCAACCTTCTGATAAAATAGTTTATATTATGTATATATTTCCAACAGACTTTCATTCGTTTAAGTATGACATAACTGTGTGCTGTACTTTATCGTGTAGACCGGCCTCAGTGGCGTCGTGGTTAGGCCATCGGTCAACAGGCTGGTAGGTACTGGGTTCGGATCCCAGTCGAGGCATGGGATTTTAAATCCAGATACCGACTCCAAACCCTGAGTGAGTGCTCCGCAAGGCTCAATGGGTAGGTGTAAACCACCTGCACCGACCAGTGATCCATAACCGGTTCAACAAAGGCCATGGTTTGTGCTATCCTGCCTGTGGGAAGCGCAAATAAAAGATCCCTTGCTGCTAATCGGAAAGAGTAGCCCACGAAGTGGCGACAGCGGGTTTCCTCTCAGAATCTGTGTGGTCCTTAACCATATGTTTGACGTGATATAACCGTAAATAAAATGTGTTGAGTGTGTCGTTAAATAAAACATTTCTTTCTTTCTTTCTGTATCGTGTAATGCTCGATAGATTCAGCTGATCGGAACATCACTGAATGATAGTTCATCTGTTCAGCCTTATGTCAGCTTGACCACACAGCCACCGAGGCCGGTCAGAATAGCAAATAGCATGGTATTTGATGTACCAGTTGTGGTGTTGTTGTTGTTGTTTTTGTTGGAAGGGAGACCCATGCAGCTTAGAGTTATTATCAGGGGCATTCTGCAGTAGGTGGATATGGTTGGAGTTCCCGTTACGAGTACGTGTAGCTTAGTAGTATGCGTTTAGGTCGATATGTCATTCTGGTTCGAATCTACAAGCGAAACAACTCCTGTATAATTATGTACCGTGCAAAACACAATAACCCTTGTATACACAAATAGTATCTTTTTGTTCAGAGCTAGTGCGTCGAAATGGGCGTCTCGGTGTAGCTTAATTTGGAAAACAAGATGAGATTTTAGCATACACGTGTTCCATTAAAGACCACTTAGTGACTGAGAAAACCCGGAAATTGTTTATCACGGAGTTCAGATGCGCTCTCCATGTCGAACAAAAGTATTGATAAGAATAATTACCACGAGTTAATGAGAACAATACTGCAATTGCTTTGCGAAATGAAGTGAAAATCAAATTTGTTGTTTATCCGTTAGGTGACGTTCTCGTTTAATGATCTCACAAACTGTTGGTAGTTTGTGGTGAAATGAAATCAATAGTCTCTCCATAACCAATTGGCACAAATACTTGATATTTCTCTTCCCTCATTGGGTCTTCGTTTGTCTGATCTTAATGTCGATGAATAAAGATGGTTTTAAATACAGTGAATACATTTCTAAGGAAATGACGTCATCACGGCCGGAAACAAGCATCAATTTGTAGCTTCTATCGGGCTTGACCTGCATAGGTCGCATTGACGCTAAGTCTCTTCAGCGAATGCAGCATCTTGCGCCTCACACATTATTAGAGTAATTATATAAAATACCACCATGGTTAGGTTGAAAAAAAACGTCACACTGTAATGAATGAGGAATTTAACTCCTCAACTTTTGAATCGAAATCCGGTTTCTTTCTCAATCGCAATGCAGGACATGGTCATTAAAACTAAATTTATATTGATCGCTGCCTGAAACCAAAAAATAATAATAATGCAAACAATCACTGGTAGGGCGATCGTCAAAAGTGCTCTGCAAGTGTTGTTTTAAATGTCGTGGTATGTGCTGTTGTGTCCTGTTAATTCCATTATTCTGCTAACAGGAAGCTGGTTGAGATTTTCCTTTCCCATAATCACCGACTAACATCTAGTTGCCAAGCGATGAAAGGGCCGGATGTTTTGTATCTAGAATACCGTGCATAAACATGTACAAGTAAGAAACGTCTTATATACGATAACCATAACCAATAACAAAAAAAGAAGAAATGTATTTTGCGCTTCAGTTAAATGCGCTACAGTTAAATACGTTACCGACTTGTTCTTAAAAAGTCGATTACAAAACACATTAAAGTGTATGTATAATGAAGCATAGTAAAATATGTTACCGTATTGTTATTAAAGTGTATTTATAATTGGGCACAGTTAAATACGTTACCAACTTGTTCTTAAAAAGTCGATTACAAAACACATTAAAAAGTTTATTTATAATGAGGCATAGTAAAATACGTTACCGTCTTGTTATTAAAGTGTGTTTATAATTAGGCACAGTTAAATACGTTACCAACTTGTTCTTAAAAAGTCGATTACAAAACACATTAAAAAGTGTATTTATTATGAGGCACAGTAAAATACGTTACCGTCTTGTTATTAAAGTGTGTTTATAATTAGGCACAGTTAAATACGTTACCGACTTGTTATTAAAACGTCGATTACAAAACACAATAAAGTGTATGTATAATGAGGCATAGTAAAATACGTTACCGTCTTGTTATTAGTGTATTTATAATTGGGCACAGTTAAATACGTTACCAACTTGTTCTTAAAAAGTCGATTACAAAACACATTAAAAAGTTTATTTATAATGAGGCATAGTAAAATACGTTACCGTCTTGTTATTAAAGTGTGTTTATAATTAGGCACAGTTAAATACGTTACCAACTTGTTCTTAAAAAGTCGATTACAAAACACATTAAAAAGTGTATTTATTATGAGGCACAGTAAAATACGTTACCGTCTTGTTATTAAAGTGTGTTTATAATTAGGCACAGTTAAATACGTTACCGACTTGTTATTAAAACGTCGATTACAAAACACAATAAAGTGTATGTATAATGAGGCATAGTAAAATACGTTACCGTCTTGTTATTAGTGTATTTATAATTGGGCACAGTTAAATACGTTACCAACTTGTTCTTAAAAAGTCGATTACAAAACACATTAAAAAGTTTATTTATAATGAGGCATAGTAAAATACGTTACCGTCTTGTTATTAAAGTGTGTTTATAATTAGGCACAGTTAAATACGTTACCAACTTGTTCTTAAAAAGTCGATTACAAAACACATTAAAAAGTGTATTTATTATGAGGCACAGTAAAATCCGTTACCGTCTTGTTATTAAAGTGTGTTTATAATTAGGCACAGTTAAATACGTTACCGACTTGTTATTGAAAAGTCGAATACAAAACACATTAAAAAGTGTATTTATAATGAGGCATTGTAAAATACGTTACCGTCTTGTTATTAAAGTGTGTTTATAATTAGGCACAGTTAAATACGTTACCGACTTGTTATTGAAAAGTCGAATACAAAACACATTAAAAAGTGTATTTATAATGAGGCATTGTAAAATACGTTACCGTCTTGTTATTAAAGTGTGTTTATAATTAGGTACAGTTAATACGTTACCAACTTGTTCTGGAAAAGTCGATTACAAAACACATTAAAAAGTTTATTTATAATGAGGCAAAGTAAAATACGTTACCGTCTTGTTATTAAAGTGTGTTTATAATTAGGCACAGTTAAACACGTTACCGACTTGTTATTAAAAAGTCGAATACAAAACACATTAAAGTGTATTTATAATGAGGCATAGAAAATACGTTACCGTCTTGTTATTAAAGTGTTTATAATTAGGCACAGTTAAATACATTACTGACTTGTTATTAAAAGTCGATTACAAAAGGGGTTGTGACTGCATTGATGATTTTAATTCAGATGATTAACTACATTTTAAGGCAGGGGCGGATGTAGGATTTTTTTCCAGGGAGGGTCCAGTGTTTAAAAAGGGTACCTACAATATTCCAAAGGACACTAACACATTTTATATAGCAAAGTGCCCAAGATATCACATGCAGGGGCGTAGCGAGGTCTGCACCTGGGAGGGGACAAATATGACCCTAGCGGACCTTTTTGTCGATTTTTCTGAGCTTTTCGTCTCTCGTGGTTGTGTGGAAAATATCTATCGTGTTTGATATTTTTAGCCACGCGTAAAATTGCTCTGAGCTATCAGCTGAGGAAAAAGTCTCAAGAAACCGTTTGCTCAGCTGATAGCTCTCGTCTGCGGTAGGCTTTAGCAACAACCCCCTTGATCCGCGCCTGAATGAAGTGATCTTTTTATATATTTAAAAAATTTCTTTTCTTTGCGAAACGTAATTCAATCATTATAAATGATGATCTTAAGATGATTCAATCACATTTTACATGTGGAAATGTATTTTTATTACCCCAGCAGGCACTCATAGAAAATCATCATGCATTGATGTAACGTGCAATATATATTCTTGGGCGATTTGGCGCATACAAACCAACTACCTTATCGGTACTACATAAGACGGCATCTTTGGCGGACACAACTGATGTGTTTCCCACCGGCCTCGGTGGTGCCGTGGTTAAGCTATCGGATATAAGGCTAGTAGATACTGGGTTCGCAGTCCGGTATCGGCTCCCACCCAGAGCGAGTTTTAACGACTCAATGGGTAGGTGTAAGACTACTACACCGAATTATCTCTCACTAACCATTAACAACTAATCTATTGTCCTGGACAGCCAGCCCAGGTAGCTGAGGTGTGTGTGCCCAGGACAGCGTGCTTGAACCTTAATTGGATATAAGCACGAAAATAAGTTGAAATCAATGAAATGAATGTTGTGTTTTCCTTGTTAAATTTTGCAATAACATGTTGTTATACAATTCATTAAAGATTTTTTTAACAGAACAAACAGAAATGGATTGTAAAATGATATTAAAGTGAACGTGAATAAAATGTATTGTTATAGTAAACAGTGCGTAAAGTGGTTTACATCGTTTCTATGACATTTACAACTACTGACAATATTATAAAAGGCTTTTAGAGGTGGGGGGGGGGGGGGGACTAGCTGATGTGATAAATAAAACAAGGCCTCGTAAACGCTGCAAATCCCCTTGCGGGTTGGCAATAATATTGTAAATTGCCTTTAAAATGTTTTGTGCCATTTGAATTCGTTATGTAACTTCATACTATCAACACACCTGACAGCCAACAACCGGCCTTGGTGGCGCAGTGGTTAAGCCATCGGACTACAGGCTGGTAGGTACAGGGTTCGCAGCCCGGTACCGTCTCCCACCCAGAGCGAGTTCTTAAGGGCTCATTGGGTAGGTGTAAGGCCACTACACCCTCTTTTCTCTCACTAACAACTAACAAACTAACCACTAACCCACTGTCCTGGACAGACAGCCCAGATAGCTGAAGTGTGTGCCCAGGACAGCGTGCTTGAAGCTTAGTTGGATATAAGCACGAAAATAAGTTGAAATGAATGAATGAATGACAGCTAACACGAGGACTCGCCCAAGATATCGTTATATTCCTATATGTGAAGTTTCGAAGTCGGTAAGCGTCGTAATTTTTTTGACACAGAGAGGCGAAACACGAACTCGTTCAAGATATCATGATCCTATTCCTATATGCGATGTTTCATGAAATCGGATGATAAATGAAGTCGGTAGAGCGGTGACATACTTTGTACAGATTAAGTGCCAATACCTGCAAATTAATAATAGAAAAGCGTCATCGTGGTTTATATGTATCCTAAATGCCCACTGAAAGCCGTTCACACATAAGTTTGCGGATTCTTTCTGTGTTATTGTTCATACCCAGATAAACGTAAAAAAAACAACAGACAATCCTTATAAATAAATTTAAAACCTACTTAAAACGAACAAAAAGTTCATATTTTATTTTGAATTATATTTTTGGTTTTAAACAATAACAATATAAGATGAAGTACCAATATAAAGTGAAGTAATCAGATAAGACATTCCAACCAATAAGATGACGTGAAATCCCTCTAAACCGGACACCATAAGGTACCAAGTAAAATGTCCGGTTTTAAGAGATATCCGGTTTAATGGGGTAAGTTCCCTACTAAGTTTTTGAAAAGGACCAAGAACAATGTCCGGTTTTGGGGGAATTCCGGTTTACAGAAGGACAGGTTTTGATAATATCAGGTTACTACGTTTTAATATCGTGGTTATTTGATGAGGTTTAGATAACGGTGTAACAGGCGAGTATTTTATTGAACATTTGGAGATATAACTTGTTTGCCTGGCTATGTCATTCCCAAGATGCTTTCGGGCACATGCTATTTATTGTCCGATTTTCGGTAGTAGTTTCTACACAGTAATACTAATAGTTTCTATACCGTTTTTTATTAAAACATTACAAAAATATAACATGATAAAAAATACCTGTTTACTGAGTTTTGATATCGTGGTTATTTGGCTCGGTTTATATATTATTCATTGTTAATACATTTTTTAAATGCCCGTTCTAAATTTTAATAGTGCGCCTTATTATTTTCTCTCAATGAAAGAAAGAAAGAAATGTTTTATTTAACGACGCACTCAACACATTTTATTTACGGTTATATGGCGTCAAACATATGGTTAAGGACCACACAGATTTTGAGAGGAAACCCGCTGTCGTCACTACATGGGCTACTCTTTCCGATTAGCAGCAAGGGATATTTTATTTTCGCTTCCCACCGACAGGATAGCACAAACCATGGCCTTTGTTGAACCAGTTATGGATCACTGGTCGGTGCAAGTGGTTTACACCTACCCATTGAGCCTTGCGGAGCACTCACTTAGGGTTTGGAGTCGGTATCTGGATTAAAAATCCCATGCCTCGACCGGGATCCGAACCCAGTACCCACCAGCTTGTAGACCGATGGCCTAACCACTACGCCATCGAGGCCGGTCTTTCTCTCAATGAGTACTGAAATAATTGTTTTAGACCAGCGCTTCAAACATTAATAGACGAGCATTTGTTCACACCGAGAGCGGGACATAGCTCAGTGGTAAAGCGCTCGCTTGATGCGCAGTCGGTTTTGGGATCGATCCCCGTTGATGGGCTATTTCTCGTTTCAGCTAATGCACCACGACTGGTGCATTAAAGGTTGTGGCATGTGCTATCCTGTCTGTTGAATAGTGCATATAAAAGATCCCTTGCTACTAATGGAAACAAAATGTAGCGGGTTTCCTCTCTATGACTGTGTCAAAATGACCATATGTTTGACATCCAATAGCCGATGATTAACAAATCAATGTGTTCTAGTGGTGTCTCTAAACAAAAACCAAATTTGTTCCCACCGATTATTGTCAGCAAGTACTGCGAAATCTGTGAACGACTACCCTGATCCACGTATTGTTATGTCTGACGTGAGAAGCCACAGTTTCAGCTGGGCTTGATAGACAGACACTGGTTACGCACACACCAGATCAGTGTATTCTCTTGAGGTGGGCGCCGCAAGAAAACGCGATTATACGGCTCAGAACTAAGACACGATCACACCAAAAATAATTGTTATCGCCTTAGGAGGAGCTTTTGATAACATTCCCGTGGTCAAATGATAACAAGGTAGCCTACACTAGTTAACGACAGATTATTCAGTGCTGGTGACACGTCAGAAGCATCTTCCATATTAGAAGGGTCTTAACAGCAAATAAATCAACCTTTCAAAGCATAGATTCGTTACAGTAGTAAGATAAGCTGCACAGACAAACTTTAATAACATGGTCACCCGCATAATACGTCGTGTTGTCATGTGTACACAGGCAGACAGAACTGTTTTATTTAACGACGCTCTCCACATTTTAATTACGGTTACATGGCGTCGGACAAACGGTTAAAGGCTACAGAGATTAGGAAACCAGCTTCCGCTACGCTTTTGGCTACTATTTTTGAATAGAAGCAAAGGAGCTTTTATATGCGCCATTCCACAGACATGACAGTACATGTCATGGTATTTGTTACATTTTTGCTGACAATTTACTATTTAGTTGTACAACAAAATAATAAGTACATTAAAGGTACCATACGATTAGGTTTTTGTGTGTGTTAAAACTTTGTTTTAAACGTTTGGTAAGTTTTCAGCATTTCGATTTATTTGAGCAGTTGTGCACGTGTGCCCTACACAAAATATTTAAGCATTGTCTGTTATTTTTATTATAAAGAAAGAAGTGTTTTATTTAACGACGCACTCAACACATTTTATTTACGGTTATATGGCGTCAGATATATGGTTAAGGACCACACAGATTTGGAGAGGAAACCCGCTGTCGCCACATAGGCTACTCTTTTACGACAGGCAGCAAGGGATCTTTTATTTGCGCTTCCCACAGACAGGATAGCACAAACCATGGCCTTTGTTGAACCAGTTATGGATCACTGGTCGGTGCAAGTGGTTTACACCTACCCACTGAGCCTTGCGGAGCACTCACTCAGGGTTTGGAGTCGGTATCTGGATTAAAAATTCCATGCCTCGACTGGGATTCGAACCCAGTACCTACCAGCCTGTAGACCGATGGCCTGCCACGAAGCCACCGAGGCCGGTTATTATTTTTATTATGTTCATCTGGGTATGAAAAAAAAGAGAAATCATCCACAAAAGGTTCTCACGTAAGTTTTCATACCCAGATGAACATAAAAAAAAAACCCCAGACAATCAAGCACGGCGGAAGCATGTAGACATTAGGGGCTGACTGTGACCGAGGGCGCAAAGTAAAGTTTCTAGGGGCATGCTCCTACGTAACATTTTGAAAACTAGATGTCCTTAAATGCAATTTCCTGCATTCTACAAGTAAAATTCATCTCTGCCTTAAGATGTACTACCAAACATATTTTTTATTCAGAATTACCACGATACGCCCCCCCCCCCCTCCCCCACCCTCCCAGGTCCGCCGTACCTGACAATACTTATAATTAAATTTGAATCATACCTGCTTTTAAAATACACCTGTTACGTCACTGTATTGTCTCAACGCTCCACTATTTTTTCAGCGATGATTCCATAACACTCTATTACTAAGTTACTACAGGTCCCTAAATATAGTAATTGACATGTTTTACTTAAAAGTAATCGATTCTTAAAATGTTTAAAGAACTGAACCAACAACACAAAGCCGTAACAAAAAAAAGGTTTACTCCAAAGATATCCGTATTATAGAAGCTGTCAGGAGGTTATTCCGTACCGTCATTTTGCTATCACCTCACACATAAATCTCGATACCGTAGTTTAGTTCATTTATAGTCGTGTTCCACGTCAACGTAAAATCCGAGAGGTATCCATTGCTATTTTATTCCTGTTTGCCTATCTTTGAATAACGTTGTGGCAATTCGGTGCCATAGGTTCGAGTCTCAGCAACGACATGAGACAATTTGTGAGACCAAAAAGGATTTAATTACTGACGTGGCAGTGCGTTAATATATATGTATGTAAAAATCAAACCCGATATACATACCATATGTAGATATTTATACATCAATACATACTAGCCAGTGCTAGGTTTGTTCACTGTTTCGTGCACGTAGGCGGAATCGACCGCGTAGCTTGTAGGCCCCATGCAGTAACACAAATATGTGTTTACATGATATGATGGCATTTATTGTTAAATATATTACCTAAAAATGTCATAAAATGCTAATTTGTCTGTTCTTAATTCAGACAGAAATGTTACAGCATTTGAACGATAGACACTTATAGGTTATGACATTTTACGCCTATCATCACGATATTTTGACTTGTCTGAAATGATGATGAAATGTCGTTTGAAGAAGAATCCTCGGTTAACTTTAATTAGACATACACATATACGCATCCATTAGGCCCCACTTGACGAAAAACTACATTAAATTTTGTTTTCCTACTCTTATATTAATAAAGATAAAAATGTGGCTTATGCCCCACCACACACACAAACACACACACACAACCACAGACACACACACACACATGAGACCGTACCTCCTTCGCTAGAGACTGTGCCCCTCCAAATATCGGCTCTATGGGCCTGCGTATGTACATATACACACACATACATGATGATACCGTTATATCCGAACATCTTGCTTGGCACCGTGGGTGTTCAGTTTAGAGTGGGTTCACTGTATGGTTTGCAATACACTGCTAAATAATTATTGTATTATTTCATACTGTCTGTATGGCATATATACGCACTGGTGTAGTCAGGATTTTACATCGAAGGGGGCCAACCAAACTTAATTACATTATTTAAATTGCATAAAACGAATAGGTCTTGTTTGGACGAAAACATAGCGAATTACACGGTTCCATATAGTTTAAGGGTGCAGCGGGTGTTGAGGAGGGCAAAATATATGCAGCCTAGCCCAAACTGGCGAGTGCCGAAGATGCGAAGGCCATGACGGGCATGTGGCGGCTCACTACCCCCACCCCAAAAACAAGAATATTTGATATGTTGGCCAACTATAATGTTTTACTTTTAATAGCTCGTTTTCTGTTGTTTTTGAAGAATTTTAAATTAAACGACAAAACCATATGTCCTAACTGTATTGATATAGTACACTGCTGACGTAGCTATTTTGCATAGCAGCTGCAAGCTTGCGACAGTTACAATTAGTGAAATTAACTTCATCGGTGTATCTTTGACACTGACTGTCATTAACGAAAATATAAAATTTAAATTGAATGAACAAATAAATGAATCGTATCTGGATTTATGTTGTTTTACTCATATAGATGGGAACTCTTTACTGTGCAAGTAAATAAGCGGTTTTATAACCTGCATAATATTAGCATCAATTCTGTAGCAAATACAATCATACTTAACTTGTTTACAGTTTGTAGGTAATAAATAAATAATCACATTTTGTTAAGTGACACACACAATTTATGGAACTCTTGTGGGAATTGTTTTATACCCCCTCGTTCTCGTTCAAGGAATAAAATCGTTCCATAAATTGTGTATGACACTCCCGCTCATACAATAATCCATGTATATATTTGCATCTCTTTGTCTCACTCTGAAACAAACAACACAAAAATTATGAGACAAATATCGGAAAAGTCCGGAACTCTACACTCTAAATGGACAAGATTCCGTATCCATATCGCAATAGTTCCATAGCATTTCTAATATTTATAATAATCAAATGTAGCCATAAATAAGATATTTTTGTCATAATTGCGGTATTTATTTCTAAGTACAATATATATATATATATATATATATATATATATATATATATATATATATATATATATATATATATATATATAATATATATACATATATACATTAGCATTTCGTTAAATATTTTAAACTAATAATAATCAGGAAACCTCATTTTCATAAATAAATAGCATTAATGCACTTTTCGTGTTAGTAGACGTCCAAATATACCTATTATGTTAAACTCTATGTTAATTTGTATGTTTATGACATTTGTTTTTATGCTTCATTGTTAATATGAGTTTTAGGTTTTTTCTCTATTTTTTGTTTGTTTTGTCTTCTTCTCCGCATCAGTAAAAATGTCAAAACTCTGTGTGAAAAATAAGCAAAACACCGTACAAAAAGTCATCTAAAGTCCACTCCCGCAGTAACCGAGCACATTTTAATTTTAAAATCCACATTTCCAAATAAATAGCTATATCTCTTAATTTGTTATTTTTTATGATCAGCAAAGATTTTAAAATGATGTTAAATAACCACTTAATTCCAATAATCATGTTAAAATTAACATATTCATGATTTTTGTTTTTACATAACATTTTTCTGAAATTTTATTTTCTGAAAGCTGGTCCCAAACGCCGTATCGCTATGTCGTAGTTCATTTAATAGCTTATTACATAATCTAGGTCATTATAATCCTTGGTGTGGTGGTCAAAAGTGGTCATAATTTTGGGAATTTCAGGTCAGGAGACAGTAATTTTTTTGTAACAACGCATCTAGTTCAAATATTTTTGTAGACGGGCATAGCTTCAAATATTGTAACATTTGTGCATTTTGAGATAAAGGCATAAAGCGTGGCACATGTATAGACTAGTATATAAAGATTATGTCCAGATACTAGGTCATCTGAATTCATACACGAGTGTGCATGCGCAGTGATGTTGAATTGCGTCAACCGCCAATGGGATTAAAGCCAACATATTGTTTTTACTGAGAACTGAGAGCGTCTTTAATTAGTATTCGTGAGCTGGAATATATTGAAAGTTGCAATTAATACCAAATTAATTCGCACTGTAGGTAGCCATCTTGAAATTGAAAATGTCTACTTGAAAATACATAACGGTTTTGTCATTCAGATTTATTACTAGAACTGGTTTCAATAAAGACATAGTTGTGATAAAAACTAAAACATACCAGATATGTAAACTAATAGATATAGAGATTATTTTCAGATATTGTGTCACCTAAAATCGCACACGTGTGCCCATGCGCAGTGATGTTGAATTGGCCTTGGGCCTGTGTCCACCGGTTATGGACGTTAAAGCAATGTATTCGGGGGTTTAATGAGCATAGAGGATGTCTATAAATAATATTTATGTGCTAGAATGTATTAAAAGTTGAACTTAAGATCAGTTTAATTCGCACAGTAGGTAGCCATCTTGAAATTTAAAATGGCTACCTTAAAATGTGTTACAATTATTATAATTCTGGTTTTAATAGAAACACAGTTGTAATAAAAGCAAAATAAAAACTTGGCAGATATGTAAATTAATATATCTATAGGTCCTTTTCAGATATTGGTTTCCTAAAAATATTCGGGCGTGCGCATGTGCCGTGATGTACCTATGTGTATCATTTATGCACGTTAAAGCCATGTATGAAAACTTGACCACAACTCATTGGTGTTCTTGTTCCTGTGAGTCAAGCTCAAAGACAGCTGGACATCAACCTCACTATTATACTAATGTGCCTCAGGTTATATTAAAAATGAACCCTTTTGAAACTTTACTTTGAAACTTTAGTTCGGTACACTCAGACCGTCAAACGACAGCCTAATGAGGAATTATTGTACAGTGTGTATTTACAGTGACAAGATAACAACAGTTCTTCGTTGTATATACAGTATAAAAAAACATAAAAATTACGATACATGGTGACAATCAAATATAGCAGAAAGATTATTACAAATTAATATTTTTAAAAGTATCAAATGATATTGAAGATGTCTGCCTATCCCAATTAATTTTGACATTTTACGGAGACTTCTTATGCTATTACAATTACACAGTTCTTTGAATTTAAGTGTGCTAGGTTATTTTATAGTAAGAAGCACCTCTTTCAGCTTCATGTGTAACGTCCTTGGTGAGAAATAACAAGTGCTCGAGGATTGTCGAAAATACAATGTCATCTTAGGATACATGCCATGCAAACCAACAGCCATTGGATATCGACTAATATCTCACATACTTCACTGCTTCCTGTAGTTCATCATGATCAGCAATTTGTGGATGTGGGCAATAATGCAGTTGACAATTTAAACAGTCACCCGCAAAAATTATGCTATTGCCAAATAGATTCAATGGAAGAGCGGCTGTAATTAAGAGAAAGGCGACCACTCCTTCGAGTGCCATACCAGCCAAGCCAAGTCGCCCCACCAAACCGCCGAATCCAGAGAAACAGCCAGAGAAACAACCAGAGGAACCATGGACGCTTCAGGCCAGCAAACTTCATCCGCGGTACCATCAGCTGATGAAGACCAACTTAGAAGACGTGCGCCAACTCACTAGTGAGCCACAACACAAGGCGTACCATCCGCTACCTACCGAGCCTGATGAAGGGGACTTCGCCGTCCACCGAGTCCGGGATGAAAGGGGGCTCAACGCAGTTTGCGTCACCATTCGCCGGAGGGGGATTTACCACCAAGCCCTGCTACTTAAAGAAATGGACAACCCTTCGCTACATCGTGCCCTCAAAACCATCGCGGGGAGCGAATATAGCCCCATCATCAAGCTACTAGCAGTCTCCCCCTACCGGCAGGATCTCCCACACCTCGACGTCACTAACTTCATCGGCTCGCCGTAGACGCCAACCTTTGCTAGGACAGGTAACAACCTCCTTTTTGGGCTAGTTAGACTTTAAACGTTTTGGAAGCAGTTCAAAATTCTTATGTTTATTTTTTTTATAAGTAGTCTAACGCATTTTACTTTGGCGCCCGTTCAATTGCTCAAAATCACCTTGAAAACTTTTCGGCCGAGCAGTCTTAACTATTTTGGGTTAAATTTTAGAGTCCGGACATGTTTTTGGATGCAGTTACTCTTTGTAGACTTAGGTAAAAAACAGGCTTCACCGAGGAATCGAAATTCAGCCAATCAGAGCACGGCTCCCACTCGGTGTACTTCAAGTTTACGAAGTGTCTGCTATTTGGTCCGCGCTCGCGTTGACCTTACTAAATGGCTTTTTTCCAAATTCCGCCCACTTCAAACTTACCCCCCCCCCCCCTCCTGCTCCGGAGTTAGTCACTGGCGAAGTCAGAGGCTAAATCCGTAGTGGGCGTGCCTGAACCTTTTTGGATAGGGGCACGTTAATACAGTTTCCCATCCCATTCCCAATGGAAGAGGAAAAGGACTAAACGGTATATTTTAGCTCATGGTGATGTTTGGATGGCCCCGCGTAGGGAACAGTGAGTAGCTTACTGCTGGTAAATGAATGGAAGTTTGTTTTTGTTTAACGACACCAGTAGAACACATTGATTTATTAATCATCGGCTATTGGATGTCAAACATATGGTAATTTTGACATAGTCATAGAGTGGAAACCCGCTACATTTTTCCATTAGTAGCAAGGGATCTTTTATATGCACCATCCCACGTACCACGGCTTTTGATATACAAGTCGTGGTGCACTGGCTGGAACGAGAAATAGCCCAATGGACCAATCACTTGGAATCGATCTTAGACCGATCGCGCATCAGGCGTGCGCTTACCACTGGGCTACGTAAGTGAATGAATAGACATATTAGTACTAGCAGAAACTGTGACACCTGGAACCACTGGTTCTTCACTGTACACACTGTATGCCGCTGCTTTCTTGTGCATTCTGCAGGACTAGACTATAACAATTCCATAATGACGGATGCTAATAATGTGCAACCTTTATTGGGACATGGATGCTCATATGATACGACAAGCCAACGTTTTAATGTGCCACATTTTGTTCCACGTCACACCAAGAAAGTACAGCGCAGATTCGTTTCGCATAGAGGCGTCGGGTTTCTTCGAGTAGCATTGGTACTGGTTAACAACATGTAACTTTAATGTCATGACTGGACTCGAGAATAATCACACTTAAGCTCTGTGACATCAGATTTAGGGGGAAATGAGTATTTTAGACACAGTAGCTGGCTACCATTCGGCCGTCGACGATTGCCGAAGTATTTCAGTCCTCTCTAGCCCTCCCCTACAACATATCAATAAGGGGGGGACTATAGGTAACTCGATCTAGGGGAAGTCGTCAGAATTAGAAAAGGTCGGGAAATGTTTATTTTTAAAATTAGTTTTTCATAAATATGCCTATGTGGGTTTAGTGTGCATATCGATTACACGTAGGTATTACACCACAACGCATACGCTTATAGGTCTAATTTTAGGTGATACAATATCTGAAAATAATATCTATTATCTGTTAGTTTACATATCTGGTATGTTTTTGTTTTTATCACAACTATGTTTTTATTGAAACCAGTTATAGTAATAAATCTCAATGACAAAACCGTTATGTATTTTTAGGTAGTCATTTTCAATTTCACGATGGCTACCTACAGTGTCAATTAATTTGGTATTAATTGCAACTTTCAGTATATTCCAGCACATGAATACTATTAATTCTCAATCAAAACCAATATATTGCCTTGAAGTCTAGAGCCGGTAGACACAGGCCCTGGGTCAATTTAAAGGCATTGCGCATGCGCACACGTGTACGATTTCAGCTTACCCAACATCTTAAAATTATCGTTATATATTAGTCTACATATCTACCATGCCTTATGCTTTGATCACAAAATGCACAATTGTTACAATATTTGAAGCTATGTCGCCCCAATAAAATATTTTTTAAATGCGTTTTTACAACAACAAAAATACTGGATCTCGTGACTTGATATTCCCAAAAACTATGACCACTGTTGGCCAACACACCAGGGTCTATAATAAACTAGATGTAAAAAGCTTTCAAAAGACGTGCGCTACAGCAGCATGCTCTGAATGTGCACGTAAAGCCCTATGACCTGACCTGAGCTTTCAAATGAACTACGATATAACCAACTGATGTTTGAGACCAGTTTTCAAAATAGAAAATCGGAAAAGATCAGAAAAATTGTGTGTAAAAAAAAGTATTTTTCATGAATATACTCATTTTTAAAACATAATGTAGAAATTATATAATTTTCATGATTATTGGAATTAAAAGGTTATTTGAATTAAAAGGTTATTTACCATAAAAATGAAAAATGGGTTTTTGAAATAAAAACGTAATGATATTTGGCCACCATAATAAGTTTTTAAATGAGCTATAATATAGTTTTATGATTTTATTTTTTTTAAATTGGGGGGTGGGGGGTGAGCGGGGGGGGGGGGGCATTAAACCGAAACAAATTGTCATTCTCCGCTCTACTACGAAGGCAACTGGTGGAACAAACAAGGTGAAGCGTCCGCATTCTGCTCTGAATTTCTATGTACAGGATTATCTATTACTTCTGGTAAAACTGCATACTTTAGCTGTTCCTTCAGTTTGACTTCACCCCTGTATTTGAAATGAGCTTCAATCTATACAATTTCTTGGGAATTTATTAAGATTTGTTTTAATGTTATGAGTGTTGGCATGAGTTTAAAACTTAATACTATGTTTTTTAATATGAATTTTAACATTAACATTATATAGTATATATATATATATATATATATATATATATATATATATATATATATATATATAAAGGAGTTGCATGCCAATTCGTCGGTTCAATTTTGCCGCAAACGGACTATAGACAAATTACTATTTCTAAGACTGGTTCAACAAACACAAACCCGCACAAGACAGGTTTTTAAAATATTTCAACAGTTGTTGCTTTGCACTCATTAATCAATGTCCAAACAGTGATGCCACAAAGAGAAACCTCGTTTGGACCAGTGTTTTGGCATCCAATGTCGTGGGCGGGATGTAGCCCAGTGGTAAAGCACTCGCTTGATGCGCAGTCGGTCTGGGGTCGATTCCCATTGGGCTATTTCTCGTCCCAGTCAGTGCACCACGACTATTATATCAAAGGCTTTGGTATGTGCTATCCTGTCTCTGGGAAAGTGCATGTAAAAGATCCCTTGCTGCATTAGTAAAAATGTAGCGGGTTTTCTCTGATGACTACATGTCAGAATTACCAAATGTTTGATATCCAATAGCCGATGATTAATTAATTAATGTGCTCTAGTGGTGTCGTTAAACAAAACAAACTTTTGTATGTCGTGCACTTTGTAAGGTCATGATCCCAAATCCACTTTGCCTCAGTACGGTTTAAAATGACAGAAAAGTGGATTTAAAAATACTGAGAATGTACCAAACAGCATCTAGGTACGTCAAACATAGTATAACATGTTTTGCGGTATAACTGTTAATTAAAATCCTTATCTGTATTTATACTCAACCACTTCCTCACGGTAGCCTTTATGTTTTGTGGGTTCGTTTTTGTAATGTCCTTAATAATTACGTGTAATATACTCACCACCAAAACATGCATGTATGGCCCATTTGCCGGAACATTTACCTACAAAAAACAAGCAAAAAGCCTTATGAAACCGATGCGTAACAACTTAACATACTGTATAAATAAACAACAACATGTTAGTGAAAGGTTGGAATTGATAATATGCCAAGATAAACACACACACACACACACACACACACACACACACACACACACGCACACGCACACACGCATGCATGCACGCACGCACGTACACACACATATACTGGTGGAAATAAATACAGGATCACACAGATAGCAACAAGAAATAATGACTGCATCAAAAATCAATTCATATTGTCAGAAGTTGACTGGGAACATATAGGCAGCACATTCAACACTACAGACATTCAATCCCACGTTACAACTTGGTATAAAATATAGACATTACTATACTAGTTAAATTTTGTCTACAATTTGACGTGTTCCCTTATTTCTTTCCATCAGTATATATGTACACACAAAGGCGCGAGCTCACAAATACATACACACACAAACACATACACTTCATACTCACACACATATTTACATATACTACTACTACACAAGATATCAGTGGCGTCGGAAACGGAGAGGGGGGAGGCGGGTGGCACTGGCCTATTATCTCTAAAGCTGAATGAATTAGGGGGGAGGGGGGAGGGCTCCAGCCGTTCAGAAGATTAAAACATATAGCTCGTAATTATGTTATGTTATTAGAATGTATTTTAAGACATCATTCTAGATAATTTTGAAAAGCAATTATATCCATCCATCCATCCATATATCCATCCATATATATATATATATATATATATATATATATATATATATATATATATATCCAACCAACCATCCATCCATATATCTACCTATCTATATTTCTATCTACTACTATTATATACTACCATTATTACTACTACTACTACTACTACTACTACTATACTACTACTACTACTACTACTACTACTACTACTATATACTACTACTATATACTACTACTACTATATATTACTACTACTACTACTACTACTACTACTATATACTACTACTACAACTACTACTACTACTACTATATAATACTACTACTACTACTATATACTAATACTACTACTATATACTAATACTACTACTATATACTACTACTACTATATACTACTACTACTATTACTATACTACTATATACTACTACTACTACTACTATATACTACTACTACTATATACTACTATATACTACTACTACTACTACTATATACTACTATATACTACTACTACTACTATATACTACTACTACTATTATATACTACTACTACTACTACTATATACTACTACTACTATATACTACTACTACTATATACTACTACTACTATATAATACTACTACTACTATATACTACTACTACTATACTACTACTACTACTACTACTACTACTATATACTACTACTACTACTACTGCTACTACTACTATATACTACTATTATATAGTACTACTATATACTACTACTATATACTACTACTACTACTACTATTATATACTACTACTACTACTACTACTACTACTACAGTCTGCATTTACGTAACTACCTTCCGTTCTCCATTAAATAGGGAAAGTGATAAAGTGTTTAAAAACAACAACAACAACAATGAAATGCTGAAAAAATTGTGCATTTATGTGGCATTTAGTAAAATAATACACACATTAACGTATGACGTTTAGCCGGACGTTCCGTCAAGCTGAAAATCGATATGAAAATAAAACGTTACTAACCAAAATTACAACACAACGCATATGTTAATTACATTTCAAAGCTGACGATGGGTCTTTTAATTTTTAGTGCCATGTTGCCTACTTAGCAACGTGTAACGGTGATTACAATAATACCAGCGAACCCGAGTACACGCATATTACGTATTCGCAGACAGGTAATCCGACCGGAGTGATATGAGGAGCAATTAGTGGCACGACATAGATTGGTATCGGTTTGATCGTCCGGTTTTCAAGGGGAAGATTTACACTAAATTGACACATTGGGACTGAATTGTTTGCCCTGTGTTCAGTTTTGAGGGGTTTCCGTTTTAGAGGGGTACAATTTAATGTTAAAACTGGCGTAAATCACGGGACCATGGAAAACGTCCGGTTTTGTGGGGATTCCGGTTTAGAGGGGGTCCGATGTTGAGAGGTTTCACTGTAGTACTACTATTACGACGATGACACCGACACCGACGACGATGACGACTTCCACCACCACTACCACCATAACTATACCTACTACTACTACTTCTACCACCACCACCACCACTACCACTACCACTACCACTACTACTACTTCTATTGCCACCCTCACCATCTCCACCACCCCCGCTACTAGTACTACCACCCTCACCATCCCACTCTTACTACTATAGCATCACAGCCGTCCAGAAATGTGTGTTAACACCAGTACAATGAGACAAGAATCAATTACGTTCTGTGTGATTTGTGTTCAAACATTTTTCAACGAATAATGTCAGAGTACCATTACGCGTACAAACGCGATTATATTGATGTTTTTTGAAAACAGTCATTGACTGCTTGCGTTCTCTTTACAAACAGTCATTAGCCAGTCTGATTAAAAAAAAAAAAAAAAAAACGTAGCGCCAAGCCTCGATGTATGCTCGAGATATGTCACATCAGGTGGCGGAGGTCTGTGGGGGAGTTTAATGCGGCAGACGGGCATTGATGAGATCACGCTCACGTACCGCCACTGGCCACAAATGTAAACGCACCTTAAGTGATATCACTCTCGGATAACGAACGTCAATTTATACAACAAATGAAACAGGACTTGGCCCTTGTCAGTATAGCACAATGAACACAGTGCCGTACTCTTTTTTTTGATTGGATCTATCAAGCCATATGCGATAGGCGTCGGAAATCCCCCCCCCCCCCCCTACCCCTTCCTTCTGAAGATAATACGTTGGCATCTTCCGACGCCTATGCAAACTAAATATTGTTTTTTCCTTTGTTTCAATTTTTTTTTTTTATTAAACTTTGTGAGTTTCCTTGGATACAGTGTTTTTTTAACAACCATATATATTATAAATATTATACTTGTATTAACATTTGAATGAAAGTTGTCCATCAGGGGATCTGACAGAAGCCAACGTCATTTCGTGTGCAGGTGATGCTTTGTCGTTGGACGTTATCCCAAGCACGTTAAGCTGATGGCATGGGACACTGTTGCTTATGTTCAAAGTTGCTAATGGCAACCTCCAAATGGAAGTGAACAAAGATTTGATTTCATTTAGATTGCCAGTTTATCAGAGCATGCGCATGTATCGTAGTTTTGGCCTGCTTCATATTATATTTACCTCAATAAGCTTACTTGAATGCTATAAAAACAGTTGTACTTTGTCAACAGCCAAGTGGGACGTAGCCCAGTGGTACGGCGCTCGCTTGATAGGCGGTCGGTTTCGGATCGAATCACGTCGATGGGCCTATTGGATTATTTATCGTACACCACGACTGGTACATAGAGGCCGTGATATGTGTCATCCTGTCTGTGGCATGGTGCATATAAAAGATTCCTTGCTACTAATTGAAAAACTCCTGTCCTGGACGAAAGAACCTGCTGAGGCCGGTACTTGTGCCCAGGACAGGCGTGCGCTACAACAGCTTGCTCTGAATGTGCACGTTAAACAATTTTCCAATCCAATTGGAAAATGTAGCGGGTTTCCTCTCTAAGACCAGGGCCGTAGCTAGCGGGGGGGGGGGGGAGAATCCGGAAAATAATTATAAAAACTTAAAAGAAAATTCTCTTCTTAACCGTTTAAGGAGTTTTAGACTATTAACTACTCACTTGCCCCGCCCCCCCCCCCCCCCCTAAACAAAAAATTCTAGCTACGGCCCTGAAGACTACATGTATATGTCAAAATTAGCAAATGGTTGACATCCAATAGCCGATGAAAAATAAATCAACGTGCTCTAGTGGTGTCGTCAAACAAAACAAACTTCAACTTTTAACAATAGTCGAGGATAAATGGCATGTATTTTAATAGGAGCTTCCATTTCGTATCACGTTGTTGTTTCTAATAATTAGAGACGCCTTATCTCAGAAGGTTTTCACGCATGTATCCACAGTTCCAGAACGTTGTCCTGGTCTGCAACACTTCTACATCCACCAAACTTCAAGCTCCTGATTGACAACAATGCTGCAGAATATGTCACTAAAACCGAATACCCTACATGAAAATTAATGACCCAATTCATTTCTTTGCATTCTCTCTGCGTCTTTTATACCCACCCCTGATATAAAAAAAAAATTCTCTCTCCATTACCCTTTTCGGAATATGCCTTAGAATCCTGATATATTTTGGTACTATTAAATACAATCTGTATCATAATATGTTCTTGTTGTTTGTTTAAAATTGTAAATTTTTTAATTTTATAAAATTATATTTGTAGCTCGTATAGAGTCTGTTTTAACGAATTGTTCCTTTTCACCTCAATGGTTGTTTTATAGTTCTTGTTGTTGGCACGTCACAGCCAACACTATTTTAATACTAGCTGTAACCCGTGATTTTCATTGCAAAGTTTGGATGGGATGTGGTGATCTTAATGTGGGCTTTCCACAAAAAGTACGACCACCTTGTATATATATACGATTATGATTATTTGGAATGCCGATCATTCTACAGCGTGTTACACACATATATGCATTACAATGCATACAAGCAAGTAGACATTGGGGGGGGGGGGGGGGGGGGGACTGAGATCGAGGGCGCAAAGCAAAGTTTCTAGGCAGTTCAGGGGTATGCTTCCCCGTAAAAATTTTGAAAACTAGATGTCCTGAAATGCAATTTCCTGTATTCTACATGTACAGTAAAAGGAATCGCTGCTTTAAGATTTACTACCAATTTACTGCCTGATTAAGTATGTATACTATTTTGTCTATTTGAGATTTAGGTATAAACATACTTAAGTTAATACAATCGTAACATGAGCCGTAGCAACTTGTCTGTTTGTAATTGCTACATTGCCTTGGCTACTATTAAAAACAAATGATTTTGAAAACATTTCTTTATATTTTGCATCCTGTTATTCAGTTTGTCTGATTATGTCTGCACAGGTATATTTTGGAAGATATCTAGAAATGTATGTAAATAATGTCTTTCAAATACGCTCTCTCTCTCTCTCTCTCTCTCTCTCTCTCTCTCTCTCTCTCTCTCTCTCTCTCTCTCTCTCTCTCTCTCTCTCTCTCTCACACACACACACAGACACACACACACACACACACATACACACCTTAGGAACAAAACGAAACACATGCTCCTGTTAATATGCTAGCTGGAAATCGGTTTTATTGTGCCATAAGCAGTCTTAATCTGGTACATGAAGCCCTTGTACATATTTTATCACAAACTTTTTTTAGTTGGTTAGAAGATCGCCTTCAGGGTAAGCTGAGAAGTATTTTTTTCTGATGTGATATGGGACGAATAGCAATCAGAGAATCGACAAGCGAAAATCGAGGGAACGGTATTCAAGGAAGCCGACTCATCCTGAGAGATGACAAATCCCTAGCCGAGCACTCTCTTCCACAGCTTCACATATGTGACACTACTTCTGTTTTCTTCGGGAAAGGTAACAGGACAGCCTGGAATGCACGGGACTGCTGCACTGACGTGGCCTGTGCCTTTATCGGGAAATCACTATAAACGAAGTCAAATGCTCTATCTAGAATAGACGTGCCTGAACCTTCAATGGATATTGGAATGTAAGTAAATTTCGCCATGATGTGCCATGTCGTAATGTCTATGTTCGATGGACATCAAGTGCTTCTCGACTAGTATATAATTATGGGAGGATTTGGTTTTACCATTATAGTGCGTTCTTCTCTTTGCCGCCTATATACTGACTTCCACAAAAGGTTCTATTTATTTAGCGGAGGATACCGTGTGTGAGTGGTCCCTATCTGTTAATTCATAAAAAAAAATATACTGTGTTTATTCGATCACTTATGACCCGTCATTCGTCAACAGTCATTCTGGGGGGATTTTTCATCATATATCAACGGTCATGTGTATGTAAGAATTGCCTATACAGCTAGGCCTCAATGAGTTTTTGAACATTCACCGAAGAACCACACCGTGCCATGCCCATGTCTAATTGCATTGTAACGAAATTATACGTTACTTCCTTTCACTGCTGGAGCGACTCGGTAATTTGCTACAGCGTGTCAAGTTCTTGCTAGGTGAGTGACAAAGCAATGTCGAATTAAAGAGACACGCGATAAGTATGCACTCAAGCATTTGGAGACGAATCTGACAAACTTGGTGAAATACTCGGAGCATAATCACACTGGGTCTTTGTTCTTGTTAACTATATGATTTTATCACACATTTGTGGCTACTTGTATTCAGAATTTGAGAAACTATCTTCTTTTGTTCAGATATTTTATTTACATAACAACCATATTTGTGGTTAGTTTTATTCAAATTTCATAGCTACATACATCAATACATAATACAGCACAAACATATATAATTATGAATAATTCAACAAAATCCTATACAAATCTCATATATCTATGCATGGTTCACTATGAATGGCTCAATATAGATTATGTACATTGGTGTACTTTATTAGAGGTTAGAGATATTCCCCTCGGCATCCGCCAATGGGGTGGGATGTCTATATATGAGAGAGAGAGAGAGAGAGAGAGAGAGAGAGAGAGAGAGAGAGAGAGAGAGAGAGAGAGAGAGAGAGAGAGAGAGAGAGAGAGAGAGAGAGAGAGAGAGAGAGTGTGTGTGTGTGTGTGTGTGTGTTTGTTTTTGTTTAACGACACCATTAGAGCACATTGATTTATTAATCATCGGCTATATGAATTCAAACATTTGGTAATTTTTACATAATATAGTCCTAGCAGGGTTTCTGCCAGAAGGTAAAACGGTAAATGGCCATTCCATAACAAAATTTATTTGGTATGGCTCCATACTCAAAATGTTTTGCAGATTTTATCCTTTTTTTTAGTTGACCTATTGACAAAATTAATGACTCTTACCATTACTGTATGATTAATGTTGGCTTTAAATGATTATAAAACTATTATTGCAGGAAGGAATATACGACGCAAGGTGAACAGAGATTATCTGGGAACAAATATGTTCTCTCAGCTAACCCTAACCCTGAGGGACATAACGATGAGGAATTCTAACTCTAACTCTGAGGGAACATACAGCTGACCCCAAGACATAGATCTGACCCCAAGACATAGAGCTGACCCAAGACATAGAGCTGACCCCAAGACATAGAGCTGATCCAAGACATAGAGCTGACCCCACGACATAGAGCTGATCCAAGACATAGATCTGACCCCAAGACATACAGCTGACCCCAAGACATAGAGCTGACCCCAAGACATAGAGCTGATCCAAGACATAGAGCTGACCCCAAGACATAGAGCTGATCCAAGACATAGATCTGACCCCAAGACATAGAGCTGACCCCAAGACATAAAGCTGACCCCGAATATCTATATAAATATATCACTCTATAGTCCATTGGATTCATCATTTTGTCTTTTTTAATTTAGTTCTCAATGTGGGATTTAGTTACTTGATAAATATGCTTTCACCATTTTGGTGAAAACTAGATGTGTTATAATTCTGTCGATTCAGTGGAGAACAATCCACAGCCTAACAGTAACAGGATATATTTTATTTATTTATAATGCTTAGACACTATTTTCTTGAATATTTTCATATGTGGAAGAATTTTATTTTTGAATTTCATATCAACTTTCATAATTTTCGTTCAATTTGCTTGCTTTTTTTATTTTATTGATAAAATGATTTGGAGTTTATTAATTGTAAATTGTTCCGTTTTGTGTGATGTGTCCAACTGTAAAATATAAACTTGGATAACCAGTGAAGTTTTGAAGCCAATTTTAAAAGAGTTTTCGACAAAGCCAAGAATAGCTCCTGTGAGCAAAGGGAGAAGTGAGGTCTTCATACGTCACCAGGTTACATACATAGAAGTATTCCATCCCGGGTGTGTCCATCCCAGGTCATAATGGGAGGTGTGATCGATCGGATATGTTGACTTGCCAAAACACCCTACTCTTACCTTAACCCGTGTCTACAGTCCCTCGTCCCCTTTTCCAACCAGCCCCCTCCCCCCCCCCCCCCCCCCCCCCCCTCCCGTCCCCGCCACTGTGGCAGGTAAGATCAATTATCTATATGTATTCATAAAAACTAACTAAACACGAACACCACCAATCCCTGTGCTGCGTATCTTCCTCCAATCCCTTCACAGTTGAAACAGTTCTTCCCCATGAGCCTCCACAGTTTGAAAGTGTCTTTCAGGCCAGTAGCACCCAACCCGATCTTCTATCAGCCAGTTCGGATCTCCCATCTTTCAAACACCTAGGTTATTTGTTTGACATTAAAGTTTACTAATTACTTTATAAATCGTATTAGGCGCTGTGGTGTGGGCCGAAAAGGGATTTTACAATATTCTATTGTATCGCTTTCTCGTTTTTCTTTATTATCGAAATATACGGGACCATTTTATGGAGGCGGAATTGAGCAATGTGTTCAAACACAATCTCCTTAGCACACAAATATCTTCGCATTAGTTTTAGTAGAGTATGAGTCGTACATTTCCACAGCGGTTTCTGTAAGGCATTTGTAAGAGGCGTAGCGGAACGTCATGTGCCTCAGATGTTTGCCTAATGGACTCAGCGTGAAATGGTTCCTTTTAGACTGAACACCAGAGTCGATAGTTGCCACGGGGAGGATGTTTCAACATTGACAGCAAATAATTCTTACTTGGTGGCTAATGCTTTTCCGTGTGAAGATGCAATGAAAATAATATTGTCATTTTCTCTCATCCCTGCATATGCAAGATCGAACTATCGCAGGTGAGAAAGACATGCTACTGACAAGTGTATGTACCTTGAGAATACTTTATAGTTGAATTCAATTTATTTTAAGAAGGCGTAATCCCGAGCACTTTTTCATTAATTAACAGCAGGGCCGTACCCTGATCAAAATCCTAGGGGTGGGGTGGGGTTGGGGGGGAACTACTTTTTATAAATAAATGAAACACTATACAAATTAAACCCTGAGATGTGTATGCTATTTATCTGGAGTAAAAAAAAAAGTCAGATTCTCAAGGGGGCAACCGCTCTCCCCCCGGAGGGTACGGCCCTGAACAGTGTAGATTGTAAAAAAAAAGAAGCAAATTTTAAACGTGGTAACTTGTATTCAGCGCTACTTTTTTTTTTTACCACTGTCATGGATGGCCGTTTAAGACAGGTTTATATATACGGCATATTAGTGTACTTTGTACCATAAGCCTAAACGAACCCCCCCTCTCAAAATCCTGGCTACGGGCCTGCGCAAGCTACGCTCTATATTTCATTACGTTAAACACAATCCTACAGTCATAGTTCGATTGCCTTCACGCGTAATTACAAAATGACAAACCTAGACCGAATGTGACGGAAATTAACGTAGGATTTAAAACCATCTTTACACGAATTTACTATTAGATTGATAGCCTGGACGTTATGAGTTGGAACTCAGATGAGAGCGGTGTCTCACTGACTCGATGAACTGCGATCAGAGAGAGAGTTCGTGTGTTCTGACAGCAAGTCGTCTCATTACACACTCGACGGTACACGGCGTTTCACTTCTCTGCTGACAAACGCATTAGAGAATATCATCTCAAACGGCCGTATTCGTTAAAACGCCGAGAACTTAGTAATATATTCAACATAGAGTTTATTTGCGGATACACATTTATAGGTTGTAGTGTATGCAATTTGAGTTTTTGATAATGAAAGAAACAAGACGCACTCAACACATTGTATTTACGGTTATATGGCGTCAGACATATAGTTAAGGACCATACAGATATTGAGAGAGGAAACCCGCTGTCGCCACTTCATGGGCTACTCTTTTCGATTAGCAGCAAGGGATCTTTTATATGCACCACCCCACAGACAGGATAGTACATTCCACGGCCTTTGATATACCAGTCGTGGTGCACTGGCTTTTTGATAATGAAAACAAATTACAGTAAAGTACACTTATAACGAACACGCTTAGAACGAACTACGGCATAGAGTGCCTGGACCTCTTTTGGATATAGGCACGTAAAGTCTCTATGTTTTATGTCCCTATACATTAGTAACTAACTTATGCAGATGTGTATAACGAACTACTGCTATAACGAACTAACAATCTAATTAAAATTAGCTCCACTATTACATGTGGATCTAAAGACAGCCAGTTGGAGCTCATGTCCACCAATCAAAACCGTACTTGCAGAATCCTGCCAGTGATTTAAAACTAACAACACTGCGTAGTCCCCAATGTCCAGGTAACATTTCGTCTGTAAATAATAATTTAAATATTGACCAATCACACTTCGCCTTTTATAACGTTATTTGGGAGCATACAAATTCTAAAAATATCGGGCGAGTCTATTTTAGTGGCCGCAGTACAGCGAACCATATCAATACGTACGGGGTGGGTTATCAGTCTTATTTATTTATAAAACTAAATCAGTCTTCAGTTTTACATTACAAATTATTTATTTTATAAAATAAAACATGTTTTAAGGCATTCGTAATTCACACGAAACATGTCGTATACCCTCAGGATAATTCGGAATGTTTTCAAATTATTTTTAAATCACTGGCAGGATTCTGCAAGTAAGGTTTTGATTGGTGGACATGAGCTCCAACTGGCTGTCTTTAGATCCACATGTAATAGTGGAGCTAATTTTAATTAGATTGAACGAACTAACTAGCATGGTCCCTTGCGGTTCGTTATAAGAGTATTTTATTGTAAATAGAAAATTACCATCTCTATTTTTTGTTGTTGTTGTTGTTTTTCTTTATTCAAATATTTATAGACTGGTGATCGACTTGAAAAACCTTCAGTAAATCAAGGCCATTTGAGTTACGTTATTGTCCGTTTGCGTTAAAAGGGAAACGATGAGTTGGCATGTAACGCTATATAACCCAATAACGTTAAAAGTCACCTCAAAATATATTATTACGTTTTAAACCAATACCAACTCGCAAAACATTTTTGAAAAAAAAATCTCAGTGTAAATAAAAACGTTTTTTTTCTCTCCACAAAATGTCCATTAAATTGCATTCCAAACTACACTAATATGCCAATAGAGGATTCGTCACGTGTATTTTTTTAATATTGAAAATATCAACCGAGTCTATGTTAATCGGTATTTGTCGAGGCTAAAATTAAACTGTTCCATCGACAGCATAAATGTTAGACACATTTCCTTCATTCACTTTTATAAAATATAAACTAAACACGAATATGACAATTCCTTCTAATATAACGAAATGATCCGTAAACATGCACAGCAGATGGATTAAATGGCATCGCTTATCAAAATTACATCATTTACCAAATGAAATCATTTACAAAAAAAATCACCTGATTCAAAGTTTACACAAACAATACTACAGGCGTATTTAAAGCTAAACAAAATAAATTCAGTTATGTATTGTTAAAATATGCATATAAATTTAATTATAAGATTTGACCGCAATTATTTTTTGGTTCATGCAAGTATGAACCGAAAAAACGATGTGCACACTTTTATATGACCCACTACGCGGAGTCATACAGTGTGCACATCGTTTTATCGGTTCATACTTGCATGAACCAAAAAATGAACCAAAAAATAATTGCGGTCAATTCTTAAGTAAATCACAGTATTAAAGTAGCCGCCATCGGTAATATGACGTCATCACGATTAGCACAAATTAAGGATTGTCTGTTATTTCTTTTACGTTCATCGGGGTATGAACAAACAAAACAAAAAATCATCCGCAAACTGTGTGAATAGGCTAAGCCGTTCTCGCATGATTTTTTGAAATAACAAACACTACTTATAATTAAATTTGAATCATATAAGCTAATAATAACACTAAAACGTCATACTTTATTTTGAATTATTTTTTATCCATAAGGTCTCACTACACAGATGTCATCTGCCATTGAAACTCATGTTAAATTGCCCAACTTCAAACGAAGATTGCCAATAGAATGGGTTCTCGTTGGCACTAACAACATACACTATTGCGAACATACATTATATAAGCATTTATTTTCACTCCAAAATTGAGAACATTTCCTTCTCA